>NW_023276919.1:6618560-6631157 GCF_003668045.3 Cricetulus griseus | reverse complement strand
TCTGGCCTTCTGTCTTTGCCTCTGCAGCTCTGGACTTGCTCAGGACTGTTCTCTACCAGATCTGATCATTGTTGTCTGTCTGTTTTCATGTGTCTCCCTTGCTGTGTGTGTTTCTGTCTCTATCAGAGTATTGAAGAACATGCTAAACAACCCTAAAATGGCAAAAATAAGGTGCTTTTTATTTTCCTGTAGATACCCGGCTTTTTTAAACATGTGAATGCTTTCAGTCAAGTTGCTTATATCAAAAAAGGGAGCTAATGTGGCTCCAATTTATGTCTTTGTCAAACCCTAAGTTTTCATGTAAGTACAAGTGAGGTTAATGGGACCCATACAAAAAGGTCCAAATAATCATTCCAGATAAATAGTATTCAGTCTCTCAATGTTCCCACATTCCTTTCTTCCTCATCCAGTACTTTCCTGGGAAAACACTCTCTCATCTGTCTCATGCAACCCTCTGTCACCAGGACTTGGATCCTATGCACAGATCACTGGTGTCAGATGACTCTAACCAGTGATGACCATGGGAAGCAGAACCAGCCCCTGGACTCTTGGGTTCTGCAGATAGACACAGAAATCACAATGGTCCTTGATGTTCTGTAGCCTGTTGCTCAACTAGGATCCTGGACTGGCTGATGGACACAGAACTTCCACTGGGCCTCGGCGTGTCAGGGATTGCCAACGAACTCAGAACAGGTGCATACATACATCATTGGTTTCAAATGACTCTAAGCAGTGACGATGAATATAACCAGAAACATCCCGTTGCCTACCTGCGCCAGCAGATGGACACATAACTGCCACAGTGCAGCCTTAACTCATTGAAAATTGTGCAACAAATAGTGTCCGAATAGATGAGACAATGCAGAGAAACGAAAAGTGGAGGGAAGAATCTCCAAAAGTCGTAAATCTGATAAACAGAGGTGTATCAGCAAATGTGGTAGTAGATCTCTTCCTTGGGATACACACTGACATCATGGGCTATTTCATATTTGATCAATACCAGAAAATGTTCTCTGCAATGTTTTGCACAAGCGACCCTGGGTATAGAGAGAGTCAACAGAGAGAGAGCCTCTGTGTCTTTCACAGCACAAGAGATGGTCATTTGTTTGTGTGGAACGGGAAAGATCTTTATGGAGATGAAACGCTGAGCAATGGAACAAGAATCTTAGAATGTCCATGAACATTAGATTGTCTGATATGGTTGGAGAGGGTGATGGGGAGACAGGAAAAGAGATGAAGAGGATCAGAGGAAATTAGGAGAGAGAAGATAGCAGAGAAGACTTGGAAGGTGACAGAGAGAATAATACATTAGTTGTGCATATGGATTTGTCATTTAAAGGGTCCTATAACACTGCCTGCAGACTTATTACCCATGGAACCCTGGACCGAACAGAGTACTTGCTGAGTGAGTGCACTCTTCATAATGTCATGGGCAGGTAGACAGATGTCAGGACCTTCATTCCACATTAATTTATTATGTAAATTTGGGGTCTTAGACTTGGACACATTGGGAATATCCATTTCAAGTTCTATCGACTGCTTCTTTTTTATGAAATGGCATTGACCAAATTTGAGGGCTCTGAGAATAGTGGAGTACCACCACACCCTGGTGTCCCTGGATGCTCCAAGAATTTCCAGAATGTGTGGCACTGTCTTGGGATGTTAGCAATGTAGGAAATGAGGTTAAGTTTAGAAAACAAAATATTTCTTGTGTCCTGGTGACAGAGGGTTTTATGGTCAGAAGATAGAGGGTTTTCCCAGGGAAGTACCATATGACAAAGATAGGAATCTGGGAACAGTGAGAGGCTGAATACTAATTAACTGGAGTGAATCTTTGGGCCTTTTTGCATGGGTCTCCATTCAGCTCACCGGACCTTACATGAAATCTTTGGGTATGCCAAAAACATAAATTGGGGACACTTCTGAAACCTTTTGTGATACAAGAAACTTGACTGAAACCAATCACATGGTTGAAAAAGAATATCTATAGCAGAATAAAAAGAACCTTAAATTTTGCCATTTCAGAGTGGTTTAGCATGATCGTCAATACTCTGACAGAGACAGAAACACACACAGGGATGGAGACAAAAAGACTGAAAAAGGGATCAGATATGGTAGACAATAGTCCTTAGCTAGTCAAGAGTTGCTGCTATTATTCCATTTTGCAGAGGCATAGACAGAAGGCCAGAGAGAGTGAGAGACAAGGAGAGAGAGAGATAGATAGAAAGAGAGAGAGAAAATAAGAGAGCCTAAGTTGGTTGGTATCTGTTTTTTAACAGGGTCCTTTAAAGATGCTTGCAGACTTAGTAAACATTGAAGCCTGGATTGACAGAGGACTGCCTGTGTGAGTGAATCAAGCCAAGTGCCATGGACAGGTCAGCCTGATTCCTCCAACTTTCATTCCTAGTTTCCCTGAATACTGAATGTAGGGGTTTTAAAAATGGCAATTTAGAGAATATGGATATCGAGTTCTCAAGATTGCATCCTGCTGAAGTAGGGCATTGAAAATCATTGGGGACCTGAGAATGTTGTGGTAGCACCAAATCCTGGAATATCTGTTTGTTCCTTTCTTGGACAGGCCAGGTAGAACTCACTTGGATCTCCTAGAGCTCAACAGACTTCAGCAGTGTAGGAGATGAAGTTCACTTTAGAAACAAAAGTGTTTCTGAAGTCTTGATATCAGAGAAGAGATAGGACAAATGATGGGATGATTCACAAAAGAGAGATCCCAAATGATGAAGAAAGGAATCTGACATCATGGAAAGCTGACTCTATTCTGTGACGACGAATGGAACTGCAAAAAGAATCTGTCTTACCTGGGCTGTCTGAGGGACACAGAACTGCCACTGGGCCTTTTCATTTCGGAGCCTGATGCTGAACTCGGATCCTGCACTGGCAGATGGACAGAGAACTGCCACTGGGCCTTGACATGTGGGAGATGGCCATCGAACTCAGATCAGGTGCATAGACCACTGGTGTCAGATGACTCTAAGCAGTCATAATGAATGGAACCAGAAGCAGCCCTTGGCCTACCTGGGCCAGCAGATGGACACAGAATTGCAACTGTGCCTCGGCATTTCAGAACCTTTTGCCAAACTGTGCCAAAATATTTTAGAACCAGTTGCCGAACTCAGAACCAGTGCTGTCAGATAAACACAGAGCTGCCACTGGGTCTTGGCATTTCTGAGCCTGGAGCCGAACTGGTATCAGGAGTAAAGATCAATGGTGTCAGATGACTGTAAACATTTATCACAAATCGAACTGGAAACAGAACAGAACCTGACACACCTGGATAGACACAGAAATGCCATTGGGCCTCGGCAGATAGACAAACACACACACACACACACACACACACACACACACACACACACANACACACACACACACACACACACAAATTCACAAACACATACACAAAAAAAAACACACACACAAAGTGAGAGAGAAAGAGAGAGAGAGAGAGAGAGAGAGAGAGAGAGAGAGAGAGAGGAACCCATGCAAACAAACATAAAAATTCAGTTTATTTGGCTACCAGTCCAAAACAATTACAGCTTCAGTTATTCAACCAGCGTGCTGAGGCAAAAACAAAGGACTAGACAGAGACAGAGACTTTGGCTTAGGGTAGGAGGCAAACACATTGCAAAGCAGTTAGAATTATAGACTCCCACCCAGGATATACAGACATATACAGAGTGACACAGACTGTGAGAGACAGAGATACACAGAGACAGAAACATAGACAGAGACAATGAGTGCTAGAGAGAGAGTTAGAGAATGAAATGGCAGACAGACAGACAGACAGTCCGTGGCTTAATGTAGGCTTGGATAAGTGCATTATACATCCAGAGTCTGGCTACCAAAATAATCATGAAAGAAGCTGTCTCTGCCTAATGAACTCAGTCCTGCTGCTGACATCATCTCTTGCACCCAAGTACATGCAGTCACATGATCTTTCAATCTAATCTACAAAATGGAATTTAAACCTTCCTGAAGAAGCTAACCATGGAAAAATCACCTTTTTTCACAGTAATGTGATTCCTTTCGTTCTATTAGTCCATTTATGTACTTCTTAGGGTATTTGATATTTTTCCACAAAATGCCATTGAACAGTTTAACCACGGTAACAGTAGCAGCTAGATTCCCTTAAACTTAAGATGCACTTCCAATGCGGGTGGCTGAAGGAGGCTTGGTATCCAACATCTCAGAAGATGCAGTCAGCCTTAACTCATCGACAATTGTGGAACAAAAAATGCCCGAAATGTTGAGACAACACAGGGGTCCGAACAGAGGAAGGAAAAAAATCCCAATGTCGTAAGTCTGACACCCACAGGTGATTCAGCAAATGTGGTGGTGGACCTCTTCCTTGGGAAACACACTGCCTTCTTGGGGTGTTTCAGCATTTGGTCAGCTCCAGAAAATATCTCTGCGATGTCCTGATCAACCTAGCCTGGGTGTGAAGAGATTTCACAGAGAGAGCCTCCATGGCTTTCACAGCTCAAGAGTTGGTCATTTGTTTACATGGAAGGGGAAAGCTCGCTATGGAGATGGAACCCTGAGCAATGGAACAGGAATCTTAGAATGTCCCTGAACTTTAGATTTTCTGACGTGGTTGGAGAGGGTGAGTGGGGGAGACAGGAGAATTTATGAAGAGGTTCAGAGGTAGATACCAGAGAGAAGATAGCAGAGAGGACTTGGAAGGTGACAAAGAAAAATACATTAGTTGTGGGTAGGGATCTGTCTTTTAAAGGGTCCTATAACCCTGCCTGCGGAATTATTATCCATGGAACTCTGGACTGAACAGTGTACTTGCTGCGTGAGTGCACCCTTCTGTTTTTCATAGAAGGACAGTTGCCAACACCTTCATTCCCACCTTCATTTATTATGGAAATTTTGGGTCTTAAACTTGGCAACATTTGGAATAACGATGTTGAGTTCTCAAGACTGCTTCTTTTTGATGAAAGGACATTGACCAACTTAGGGTGCCCTGAGAATAATGGGGTACTATCACATCCTGGAATACCTGGTTGCCCCAGGGATTTCCAAAATGTGTGACTCTGTCTTGAGAATCCTATGCCTCCGGAGATATCAGAAGTGTAGGAGATGAAATTATGTTTAGAAAACAAAGTATTACTTAGCTCCTTGAGACAGAGGCTTGCATGGTCATATGATGCAGGGTTTTCCTAGGGAAAGGGACGAGATGAAGAGGAGAGGAATCTGCGATCATAGAGGGAATGAATATTATTTATCTTGAGTGAATCTTTGGACCTCTTTGCATGGTCCCATTCAGCTCTCTGGAACCTACAGGAAAATGTTGTGTTTGCCACAATCATAAATTGGAGATATACCAGCTGGCTTTTTTGATACAAGAAGATTGGCTGAAAGCATTCACATGTTTGAAAAAGAAGTGTATCTATAGCACAATAAAAAAAGCCTCTTTATGTTGCCATTCTACTGTGGTTATCATGCTCTTCAATACTCTGACAGATAGAGAGGAAAACACAGACAGAAATGGAGACACATCCAGACAGAGACAAAAGGATCAGATTTGGTAGAGTACATTCCTGAGCAATTCCAGAGCTAACTGTATTCATCCAGGTTGCTGAAGAAAAGACAGAGGGACATAGAGAGGGTGAGAGACTGGGAGAGAGTGAGAGAGAGAGATAATGAGAGAGAGAGACAGAAAGAGAGAGACAGAGAGAGACACAGTTAGCAGGCAGGTCCAGTTCAATTCAGGTAGATTTATAGCAGACAACGAGGGTGAAGGGATATACACACAGAGAGAGTGACAGGGAGTGATAGAGAGTTAGAGATGAAAATTCAAACAACAGAGAGACAAACAGAAAAACCAAAAGTAAGTTTAGGCAGAGATCTGTGTATACAAGGTTCACGGGTGGGTCCTATCGTATTCAAGGATGATGCTGTCTCTGCCTCATATAGTCTGTCTTGCTTCTGACATCGTTTGGTACACCCAAGTACCTGCAGTACATTGTTCCTTCAATGTATTCTAAGATACATAATTTAAATCTTCCTGAAATAAGCTATCATGCAAAACTCAAATTTAATTCAGTAATGTGTGTCTTTTCATTTTGTTAGTTCATTAATGAACATCCTGGGGTATTTGACATTCCTCCATTGAAGCATTTAAACAATTTTTCTAAGGTTACGTTAACCTGAAGGATGCCTTGACAATAAGATGGATATCCCATGGACCAGGACCAAAAAGGCTTAGTAATCCCGAACTCAAAACTCAGAGTCAGCATGAAGTCATGGGCAAGGGCAGAACAAAATGCCCGAACATTCAAGATGACACAGAATACCGAATATTGGAGGGAAGAAACTTCCGAAATCATAATGCTGAAAACACAAATGATTCAGCAAATGTGTTGTTGGAACTCAGCCTTGGAATACATACCAAACTAAAGGGGTTTCTCACAGTTTGGTCAGTCTGAGAAAATGATCTCTGCAGATACCCGCTCATCCAAGCATGGGTACTATGAGAGATCACAGAGAGATACCCTCCATGGCTTTCTCAGTGATACTGTTGGTCTTTTGTGTATGTTGAAGGGGAAAGTACCAAATAGAAACTGAACACTGAGCAATGTAAAACCTACCTATGAAATTCCATGAACCAAGGATTTCAGACAGGGTAGGAGAGAGTGAGTTGAGAAGAGTGGAGTAGATGAGAAGGGGGTCAGATAAATAGCAAAGAGCAGATAGCAGATAGGAAATGGAACCTGAAAGTGAGAGACAGACAGAGAGAGAGAGAGGTAGAGACAGAGAGAGAGACAGAGAGAGACAGAGAGAGACACAGAGAGAGAAAGGACCGATAAAAGCTCAGTTACACTGGAGACCAGTCCACAACAAGTACAGCTTCAGGTATTCGCCCAGGGTGCAGAGGCAAAAACAGAGGTCTAGACAGACGAGAGACAGAGAGAGAGAGTTTGTCTTCGTGTACAGGCAAATACATTGAAAAGCATTTAGATACCCACCTAGGCTGTGGAGACATAGAGAGAGAGAGAGAGAGAGAAAGAGAGAGAGAGAGAGAGAGAGAGAGAGAGAGAGAGAGACATACAATGAGAGACAGAGTTACACAGAGAAAAAGACAGGTACAGTGAGTGAGAGAGTGAGAGGTAGAGAATGAAAGGCAGACAGACAGACACACAGACATTCCAAGTCTTAATGTAGGCTAGGATAAGTGCATTTTTCATCCAGAGGCAGGCTCCCAACATACTCATGGAGAAAGTTGTCTCTGTCTTATGAACTTTGTCCTACTGCTGACAACATCATTTCATGAAACCAACTATCTGCAGTATAATGATCTTTCAATCTAATATAAGAAATGGAATTTAAACTTTCCTTGAATAAGCTAGCCATGGAAAACTCACCTTTTTTTACAATAATGTGATTCCTTTCATTTTCTTAGTCAACTTATTTACTTCTTAGGGTATTTGACTATGTTCCACTAAATGCCATTGAACATTTTTTTCACGGTAACAGTAGCAGCTAGATTCCCGCAACATAAGATGTAATTCCAATGGGGGCGGTTGAAGGAGGCTCTCTTCTCAACATCTCAGAAGACGGTGTCATCCTTAACTCATCGACAATTGCGGAACAAAACATTCCTGAACCGTTGAGATGACACAGGGTTCCGAACAGTGGAGAGAAGAAACTCCCAAAGTCGTAAGAGAAGAAACTCCCAAACCCACAGGTGATTCAGCAAATGTGGTGGTGGAACTCATCTTGGGAAACACACTGTCCTCATGGGGTGTTTCGGCATTTGGTCAGCTCCAGAAAATATCTCTGAGATATCCCACTCTACTGAGCCTGGGTATGGAGAGAGTTCACATAGAGAGAGCCTCCATTGCTTTGCCTGCTCCATAGTTGGTCATCTGTTTACATGGAAGGGGAAAGCTCGCTATGGAGACGGTATCCTGGGCAATGGAACAGTATACTTAGAATGTCCATAAACTTTAGATTTTCTGACATTGTTGGATACGGTGAGTGGGGGAGACAGGAGTAGAGATGAAGAGGGTCAGAAGAAGATACCAGAGAGAAGATAGCAGAGACGAAATGGAAGGTGACAGAGAGAATAATGCATTAGTCTTGGATAGGGATCTGTATTTTAAAGGGTCCTGTAACTCTGCTGGCAGACTTATTAACCATGGAACCCTGGACTGAACAGAGTACTTGCTGAGTGAGTTTACCCTTCCAATTTTCATGGGCAGGACAGATGCCAAGACCTTCATTCCCACTTTCATTTATTATGTAAATTTGGTCTTAAACTTGGCAACATTGGGAATAAAGATATCGAGTTCTCAAGTCTGCTTCTTTTTGAAGACAGGGCATTGACAAAATTTGGGGGACCTGTGAATAGTGGGGTACTACCACATCCTGGAGTACATGGATGCTCCAAGAATTTCTAGAATGTGTGGCTCTGTCTTGGGCATCCTAAGCCTCGACAGATATCAGCAGTGTAAGAGATGAGGTTAAGTTTAGAAGACAAAATATTTCTTAAGTCCTGGTGACAGAGGGTTTCATGGTCAAATGATGGAGGCTTTTCCCAGAGAAAGGTACCAGAGGATGAGGAGAGGAATCTGGGATCATTGTGGGGAAGAATACTATTTATCTTGAATGAATCTTAAGAAATTTTTGCATGGGTGCCATTCAGGTCAATGGAACTTACAGGAAAACATTCGGTGTGCCAAAAACATAAATTGGAGACACATCTCCTGCCTTCTTTTGATACAATCAACTTGGCTGAATGCATTCACATGTTTGAAAAAGAACCGTATATAAAGAACAATAAAAAGCACCTTAATTTTGCCGTTTTAGAGTGTTTAAGCATGCTCTTCAATACTCTAAAAGAGAGAGAGAAACACACACAGCAAGGGAGATACATACTGAAAGTGATACAAAAGGATCGCATTTGGTATATAACAGTCCTGAGCAAGTCAAGAGTTGCTGTTATTCATGCAGGTTGTGGAGGGAAAGACAGAAGGCAAGAGGGAGTGTGAGAGATTGGGAGAGAGCGAGAGTAAGAGGGACACAGAAAGACAGAGAAGGGGGCTCATCTAGCAGGGAGTTACAGTGAAATGCAGGTAGAGTTATAGTGGGCAGTCCACCAGGGTGAAGGGACATACACAGAGAGACAGTGACAGTGATTGATAGACAATTAGAGTTGACAATTCAGACATACAGATTGAAAGACAGACAAACCAAGGATTAGTGTAGGCTGAGATATGTGAAATCCATCCCACTGGTGGGCTTTCTCATACTCAAGGAGTATGCTGTCTCTGCCTCATGGACTCTGCTTTGCTTCTGACATCATTTGAGGCACCCAAGTACCTGCAGTGCAATGATAGTTCAATCTAATCTAAGATATGGAATTTAAACATTCCTGGAAAAACCTACCATGCAAAACTCAAATTTCCATCAGTAATGTGTGTCTTTTCATTTTGTTTGTCCATTATGCACAACCTGGGGAATAGGACATTCCTCCTTAAAAGCATTTGAACAGTTTTTCCAAGGTTACAGTAACCGGAAGTATGCCTCAATCATAAGATGTATTTCCCATGGGCTAGTCCGGAAGAAGGTGTGGTACTCCTAATCTCAGAACTCAGAGTCTCTTTGAACTCATGGGCAAAGGCAGAACGAAATGCCTGAACATTCAAGTCGACACAGAATACCTATTATTGGAGGGAAGAAACTGCTGAAGGCATGATCCTGAATTCACAAATTATTCAGCGAATGTGGTGTTGGACCTCATCCTTGGGATAAACACCGACCTGAAGGGGTTTCTCACAGTTTGGTCAATCTGAGAGAATGATCACTGAGGATTCCCACCCATCAATGACTGGGCATGGTGAGAGGTCACAGAGAGAGACATTCCATGGCTTTCTCAGCAATAGTGTTGGCCTTTAGTGTACATTCAAGGGGAAATGTATGAAATGGAAACTGAACACAGAGCTATTGAAAACCTACCTATGAAATTCCATGAACCAAGGATTTCAGACAGGGTGGGAGACCCTGAGTTGGGGAGAGAGGAGAAGAGATGAAGAGGGACAGAAACATAGCAAAGAGCAGATAGCAGATAGGAACTTGAATATAAGAAGTCAGTGAGAGAGAGATAGAGACAGAGAGAGAGAGAGGGAGAGAGAGAGAAGGAGAGAGAGAGTGCGAGAGAGAGAGACAGAGAGACAGAGAGAGACGGAGAGAGCATAAGTGGGTTGGGATCTGTCTTTTAACTGGGTCTTTTAAAACGGCCTGAAGATTAGTATCCCTGAAAGCTGGACTGAACAGAGTACTGCCTGAGTGACTGAATCATGCCAGGTGCCTTGGACAGGCCAGCCTGATGCCTTCACCTTTCATTCTTACTTTCACAGAAAACTGATTGTTGGGTTGTTAGAAATGGCAATTTAGGGAATAAGGATACCTAGTTCTCTAGATTGAATCCTGCTGAATTAGGGCATTGTTCAACATGAGAATGTTGTGGTACTACCACCTACTGGACTATCTGTTTGTTCCTTTCTTGGAAAGGCCAGGTAGCACTCACTTGTGTCTCCTTGACCTCAACGGAGGAGACAAAGTTAGGTTTAGAACTGACACTGGGCCTTGATGTGTCAGAGCCAGCCGCCAAACTCGCATCAGGAGCAAAGATCACTGGTATCAGATAACTCTAAGCAGTGACAACAAATGGAACCAGAAACATCCCCTGGCCTACCCGGGCCAATTGATGGATAGAGAATTGCCACTGGACCTCGGCTTGTCAGATTCCAAAGCAGAAATAAGATCTTGGGTGGGCAGATGGAGGCAGAACTGCCACTTGTCTTTGGCATGCCAGAGCCTGTCCCAGAACTCGGATCCAGAGAAGGCAGATAGATGCAATATTGCCACTGGGCCTGGATGTGTCAGGAACGCATCTGAACTTGAACTCTGGGCCAGCAGATTGAGGCAGAAATGCAACTGGGCTATGGTGTGTCAGAGCCCACCACAGAACTTGGGTTCAGGAAAGGAAGATGGATGTAGGAACTGCCACTGGGCCTCGTAGTGTTCAATCCAGGAACCGAACTTGGATCCTAGGCGGGCAGATTGAAGGAAAAATGCAAGGATGCTTTGGCGTGTTGGAGCCTACCACATAACTCGGATGCAGGGACGGCAGATGGATGCAGAACTGCCAATGTGCCTCAATGTGTCGTATGCCGCCTCTGAACTGAGATTCTGGGCCAACTTTTAGATGTGGATCTACCCCTCGGCCTTGGTGTATCAGAGCCTGCTCCCGAATTGGCATCAGGCGCTTTGATCACTGGTGTCAGATGACCCTAATCAGTGGTTATGAATGGAATGGAAACAGCCCCTGGTCTACCTGGGCCAGCAGATGGTCACAGAACTGCCACTGGGACTTGTCATTTTGGAGCTCACTGACGAACTCTGATCCTGGGCTGGCAGATGGAGGCAGAACTACCACTTGGCCTCAGCTTGTTGGAGCCCGCTGCAGAACTTGGATCCATAGCACAGATCACTGGTGTCAGATGCCTCTAAGCAGTGATGACCAATTGAACCAGAAACAGCCTCTGACCTCCATGGGCCTGCAGATGGACACAGAAATGCCACTGCGCATTGGCGTGTCATATACTGCCGCCGAATTTGGATCCTGGGCTGGCATGTGGTGGCAAGAATTGCCACTGAGCTTTGGCGTGTAGGAGCCCAATGCAGAACACGAATCCAGTCTCAGCAGATGGATGCAGAACTGACATTGGGCTTTTGCGTGTCATACACAGCCCCCAAACTCGGATCCTGGGCCAGCATATGGCTGCAGAACTGCCATTGGGGCTTGGCATGTCAAAGCCCGCTGCCCAACTCGGATTCTGGGACCTCAGGGGAAACCATAACAGTCACTTGGATTCTGTGTGTATTAGCTCGGCCAGGCATTCGGATCCATTGCACAGATCACTGTTGTCAGATGACTCTAATCAGTGATGACAAAAGGAACTGCAAAAAGAACCTGGATTACCTGGGTCAGCAGATGGACACACAACTACCACTGGGCCTTGGCATGTTGGAGATCGCCCTCGAAATAGGATCGGTCGCATAGATCACTGGTGTCAGATGACTCTAAGCAGTGACGATGAATGGAACCAGAAACAGCCCCTGGACTACCTGGGCCAGCAGATGAATACAGAACTGCCACTGTGCCTCGGTATTTCAGAACCCTTTGCCGAAATCAGATCCTGGCCTGGAAGATCAACCCAGAGCTTCCAATGGGCCTCTGCCTGTCAGAGCTCATTGACAAACTGGGATCCAGTGAACAGATCACTGGTGTCAGATGACTCTAATCAGTGACAACAAATGGAAGCAGAAACAGCCCTAGTACTGCAGATGGATACAGAACTGCCATGGGGCCTTAGCATCTTAGAACCTGTTGCTGAAGTCGAATTCTGGGCTCACAGATGGACAAAGAATTGCCACTGGTCCTTGGTGTGTCAGAGAACGCTGTTAAAATCGGATCAGTCCCATAGAACACTGGTGTCAGATGCCGCTAAGCAGTGATGA
This sequence comes from Cricetulus griseus, assembly GCF_003668045.3. Classification (NCBI taxonomy): domain Eukaryota; kingdom Metazoa; phylum Chordata; class Mammalia; order Rodentia; family Cricetidae; genus Cricetulus; species Cricetulus griseus. The sequence goes on along the minus strand of NW_023276919.1, from coordinate 6,618,605 downwards.
TGAATGGAACCAGAAAGAGTACTTGGCCTACCAGGGCCAGTGGAA
>NW_023276919.1:6598232-6618060 GCF_003668045.3 Cricetulus griseus | reverse complement strand
TCGTCATTGCTTAGAGTAATCTAACAACAGTGATCTGTGCACTGGATCCAGGTTTGGCAGTGAGATCCTACACACTGAGGTCCAGTGGCAGTTCTGTGTTCATCTGCCAGGCCATGGAGGTTGGGGGTTGTTTCTGGTTCCATTCGTCATCACTGATTAGAGTCATCTGACACCAGTGATCTTTTCTCCTGATCCAAGTTTGGTGGAGGCCTTGGACACGTCGAGGCCCAGTGACAGTTCTGCATCCATATCCTGGCCCAGGATCCAAGTTTCGATGAGGGTATATGACATGCCAAGGCCCTGTGGCTGCTCTGTGTTTATCTGCCAACACAGGATCTGAGTTTGCAATGGGTTCCAAAATGCTGAGGTACAGTGGCAGGTCTGTGTCCATACACTGGCCCAGGTGTACCAGGGGATGTTCTGGTTACATTCATCGTCACTGCTTAGAGTCATTTGACACCAATGATCTGTGCACCTAATCTGAGTTCGACGGCATTCTCCAACACGCCAAGGCCCAGTGGAAATTCTGTGTCCATCTGCCAGCCCACTATCTGAGTTCAGCAACAGGCTACAAAACACCAAGGCCCATTGTCATTTCGGTGTCCATCTGCCGGACCCGGGTGTCCAGGGTCTGTTTCTGCTTCCCATTGTCGTCACTGGTAAGAGTCATCTGACACCAATTATCTGTGCATTGGATCAAGGTTTGGCAGCGAGATTCTACACAGCAAGTCCCAGTGGCAATTCTGTGTCCTCCGCTGGCCCAGGTGGCCAGGCGATGTTTCTCGTTGCATTTGTTGTCACTATTTAGAGTCATCTGACACCAGTGATCTTTGTTCCAGATCCAAGTTCTGAGATGACTCCCTCCCACCGAGTCCCAGTGGCAGTTTTGTGTCCTCTGCTGGCCCAGGTATGCCAGGTTCTCTTTCCAGTTCCATTCATCGTCAATGGTTTGAGTCAACTGACAGCAGTGATCTATGCACTGGATCCAAGTTCGGCAATGAGCTCCGACATGCTTAGGGCCAGTGGCAGCTCTGTGTTATCTGCCAGCCCAATATCTGAGTTTGGCAATGGGTTCTGAAATGCCGAGGAACAGTGGCAGTTCTGTGTCCATCTGCCATTCCTGGATCCGAGTTTTGTGGTGGGCTCTGACACGCCAAATCACAGTTCCATTTCTGCATCAATCTTGCCCGCGATCTAAATTCATCCCCAAGATCGAACAAAAGGAGGCCCAGTGGCAGTTCTGCATCCATCTCCCTTTCCTGGACCCGAGTTCTGCAGTGGTCTCTGACACGCCAAAGACTAGGATTATGCCTTAGGCAGTTTCTTCACTCCAATAATAGGTATTCTGTGTATAGAGTTACCTTGGAAAAACTGGTCAAATGCTTTAAAAGGGGAACATAATATTCCCCAAGTTGTGTATTAATGGACTTAGAAAATGGAAAGACACACATTCCTGAATGAAATTAGAGTTTTGCATGGTAGCTTCTTCCAAGAAGATTTAAATTCCATATCTTAGATTAGATTGAAGCATCACTGGACTTCAGGTACTTGGGTGCATCCAATGATGTCAGAATTCAACATCCCAGAGTTCATGAGGCAGAGACAGCATACTCCATGAGTATGAGAGGACCCACCCAGGGCCATGGTATACACATATCTCAGCCTACACAAAGCCTTGGTATGTCTGTGTATCTGTCTGTATGTCTGAATTTTCAATTCTAATTCTCTATTAATCACTGATACTGTCTCTCTGTGTACCTCCCTTCACCCTGTTGGTGCACACGCTATAAATCTATGAGAATTGCACTGGAAATGCCTGGTAGCCCGCCTCTTTCTGTCTCTCTGTGTCTCTGTCTTGCTCTCCCTCTTTCCCAGTCTCTCTCTCTCTCTATCTCTCTCTCTCTCTCTCTCTTTCTCCCTCTCTCTCTCTCTCTCTCCCTCTCTCTATCTGTCCTAGTCTCTCAACCTCTCTCTGGACTTCTGCGTTTGCCTCTGCAACCTGAATGAATAGCAGCAACTAATTGTCCTGTAGATACCCTTCTTTTTAAAAAATGTGAATGCTTTCAGTCAAGTACTTTGTATCAAAAAAGGCAGCTAATGTGTCTCCAATTTATGTTTTTGGCAAACCCAAAGTTTTCATGTAAGTTCCAGTGAGATGAATGGGACCCATTCAAAAAGGTGCAAAGATTCATTCCAGATAAATAGTTCTCAGATTCCTCTCTTCCTCGTCTGGTACTTCACTGGGGAAACCCTCCCTCATCTGACCATGCAACCCTCTGTCACCAAGATATAAAAAATATTTTGTTTTCTAAACTTAACCTCATCTCCTACACTGCTGATATCCCAAGACAGTGCCACATTTTCTGGAAATACTTGGAGCAACCAGGGTTCCCAGGATGTGGTATTACTGTTCTCAGGGCCTCCAAAGTTGGTCAATGCCCTTACTTCAAAAAGAAGTAGTCTTGAGAACTCAACATCGTTATTCCCAATGTTGCCAAGTTTAAGACCCCAAATTTCCATAGTAAATGAAGGTGGGAATGAAGGTCTTAGCATCTGTCCTGCCCAAGAAACACGGAAGGGTGCACACACTCAACCAGTACTCTGTTCAGTCCAGGGTTCCATGGGTACTAAGTCTGCAGGCATGTTTATAGGACGCTTTAAAAGACAAATCCCTACCCACAACTAATGTATTTTTCTCTCTGTTGCCTTCCAAGTCCTCTCTGTTATCTTGTCTCTGGTATCTTCCATAGGACCTCTTCATCTCTTCTCCTGTCTGCAACACTCACCCTCTCCAACCATGTCAGAAAATCTAAAGTTCAGGGACATTCTAAGATTCCTGTTCCATTGCTCAGGGTTCTGGCTCCATAGCGAGATTTCCCCTTCCATGTAAACAAATGACCAACTCTGGAGCTGTGAAAGCCATGGAGGCTCCCTCTCTCTCTGTGAACTCTCTTCATACCCAGACTCGGTTGTTGGGGACATCGGAAAGGTATTTTGTGGAGCTGAATGAATGCTGAAACACCCCAACATGCAGTGTGTTTCACAAGGAAGAGTTCCACCACCACATTCGCTGAATCACCTGTGGGTGTCAGACTTATGACATTTGGAGTTTCTTCCCTCCCTTATTCGTTTCCCGGTGTCATCTCAATCTTTCCACATTTTTTGTTCCACAATTGTTGATGAGTTAAGACGCTGACTCCTTATTCTGAGATATTGGGTACCGAGCATATTTCAGCCACCCACATTGGAAATGCATCTTAGGTTTGAGGGAATCTAGCTGCTTCTGTTACCGTGGAAAAACTGTTTAATGCCATTTTGTGGAGCAACATCAAATACACTACGAAGTAGATAAATGGACTAAGAGAACGAAAGGAATCACATTACTGTGAAAAAGGTGAGTTATCCATGGTTAGTTTCTTCAGGAAGGATTAAATTCCATTTCATAGATTAGATTGGAATTTCATGTGTCTGCATCTACTTGCGTGCAAGAGATGATGTCAGCAGCAGGACTGAGTTCATTAGGCAGACACAGCTTCTTGCATGATTATTTTGGTAGCCAGCCTCTGGATGTATAATGCACTTATCCAAGCCTTGGAATTTCTCTGTGTCTGTCATTTCAATCTCTAACTCTCTCTCTAGCACTCACTGTCTCTGTTTCTGTCTCTATCTCTGTGTATCTCTGTCTCTCACAGTCTGTGTCTCCCTGTATATGTCTCTACAATCTGGGTGGGAGTCTATAATTCTAACGGCTTTGCAATGTGTTTGCCTGCTACCCTAAGCCAAAGTCTCTGTCTCTCTCTCTCTCTAGTCTTCTGTTTTTGCCTCTCCACCCAGGGTGAATACCTGAAGCTGTACGTGTTCTAGACTGGTCTCCACCTAACCTGAGCTATTATGTTGTCTGTTTTTTGGGTTCTCTCTCTCTCTCTCTCTCTCTCTCTCTCTCTCTCTCTCTCTCTGTGTGTGTGTGTGTGTGTGTGTGTGTGTGTGTGTGTGTGTGTGTGTCTATCTTTCTCTATGCCTGAGTACTCAAGAGCATGCTAAACTTCTCTACAATTGCAAAATTAAGGTCCTGGGTGCTGAATGGGACCCATGCAAACAGGTCCAAAGATGCACTCCAGAAAAAATAGAATTCAGCTTTTCTATGATCCCAGATTCCTTTCTTCATCATCTGGGATCTCTCTTTCTGGAATCACCCCATCATCTGTCCTATCACTGCTTTGATTCCAGGAATTCAGAAACACTTTTATTTCTAAATTTAACTTCATCTCCTATACTGCTGACGTCTGTTGAGTTCTAGGATAACTGAGTGAGTACTACCTGGCCTGTCCAAGAAAGTACAAACAGATATTCCAGGATTTGGTGATACCACAACATTCTCAGGTCCCCAATGTTTGTCAATGCCCTATTTCAGCACGATCCAATCTTGAGAACTCGATATCCATATTCCCTAAATTGCCATTACTAAAACCCCAACATTCAGTATTCAGGGAAAGTAGGAATGAAAGGTGCAGGCATCAGGTTGGCTTGTCCATGGCACCTGGCTTGATGCACTCACTTACGCAGTCCTCTGTCAAAACGGGCTACCATGGTTACCAAGTCTGAAAGCAGCTTTAAAGAACCTGTTAATGACAACTCTCTACCCACTTGGGTCTTCTTACTTTCTCTCTCTGTCTCTGTCTGTCTCTCTCTCTCTCTCTCTCTCTCTCTCTGTGTGTGTGTGTGTGTGTGTGTGTGTGTGTGTGTGTGTGTGTGTGTGTGTCTCCCAGTCACTCACCCTCTCTCTGGCCTTCTGTCTTTGCCTTTGCAACCTGGATGAATGGCAGCATCTTTGGACTTCCTCAGGACTGTTCTCTACCAAATCTGCTCCTTTTGTGTGTCTGTTTGCATGTGTCTCCCTTGCTGTGTGTGTTTCTGTCTCTTTCAGAGTACTGAAGAGCATGCTAAACTGCTCTTAAATGGCAAACTTTAAAGATCTTTTTATTGTCCTATGGATATTCTTTTTCAAACATGTGATTGCTTTCAGTCATGTTGCTTGTATTACAAAAGGGAGTGTAAGTGTCTCCAGTATATGTTTTTGGCATACCCAAAGTTTTCATGTAAGGTCCAGTGAGCTGAATGGAACCCATGGAAAAATGCCCAAAGATTCACTCCAGATAATTAGTATTCAGCCTCTCAGTGTACCCAGATTCCTCTCTTTGTCATCTGGTACTTCCCTTGGAAAACCCTCCATCTTCTGACCATGAAAACCTCTGTCACCAGGACATAAGAAATATTTTGTTTTCTAAACTTAACCTCATCTCCTACACTGCTGACATCCCAAGACAGTGCCACATATTCTGGAAATTCTTGGAGCATCCAGGGACCCCAGGGTGAGGTAGTACCCCACTATTCTCAAGGCCCCCAAAGTTGGTCAATGCCATTTCATAAAAAAGAAGCAATCTTTAGAACTCGACATGTATATTCCCAATGTGTCCAAGTCTAAGACCCCAAATTTACATAATAAATTTAAGTGGATTGAAGGTCCTGGCATCTGTCTACCTGCCCATGACATTTGGAAGGCTACACTCAGCAGCAAGTACTCTGATCAGTCCAGGGTTCCATGGGTAATAATTCTGCAGGCAGGTTTATAGGACCCTTTAAAAGACAGATCCATGCAAACAAATAATGTATTATTCTCTCTGTCATCTTCCAAGTCCTCTCTGCTATCTTTCTCATTTCTTCCTCTGACCCTCTTCATCTCTTCTCCTGTCTTCCCCATCACCCTCTCCAACCATGTCACACCATCTAATGTTCATGGACATTCTAAAATTCTTGTTCCATTGCTCAGGGTTCCGTCTCCATAGAGATCTTTCCCGTTCCACATAAACAAATGACCATCTCTGGTGCTGTGAAAGCCATAGAGGCTCGCTCTCTCTGTGAACTCTCCCTATATACCGGTTCCGTTGTGTGAAACATTGCAGATACCTATTTCTGGTATTGATCAAACATTGAAATACCCCATGAAGTCAGTGTGTATCCCACAGAAGAGATCTACCACCACATTTGCTGAATCACCTCTGTTTATCAGATTTACTACTTTTGGAGTTTCTTCCCTCCTTTTTCGTTTCCCTGCATTGTCTCATGGGTTCGGGCACTATTTGTTCCACATTTCATGATAAGTTAAGGTTGCACAGTGGCAGTTGTGTGCCCATCTGCTGGCGCAGTTGGGCAACGGGATATTTCAGTTCATATTCATCATCACTGCTTAGAGTCATTTGAAACCAATGATGTGTGCACCTGATCTGAGTTCGTTGGCATTCCCTGACACGCCGAGGCCCAGTGGAAGTTCTGTGTCCATCTGCCAGCCCATGATCTGAGTTCAGGAACAGGCTACAGAACTCCAAGGCCCACTGGCATTTCTGTGTCCTTGTGCCAGAACCAGGGGTATTTCTGATTCCTGTTGTCATCACTGGTTAGAGCCATCTAACACCAGTGATCTGTGCACGGGATCCTAGTTGGCAGCAAGATCCCACATGGCAAGATCCAGTGGCAATTCTGTGTCTTTAGCTGGCCCAGGCGGCTAGGAGATGTTTCTGGTTCCGTTTGTCGTCACTGCTTAGTCTTCTGACACCAGTGATCATTGCTCATGATCCAAGATCAGCTTCGGGCTGGGATACGCTGATGCTTGTGGTAGTTCTGAATCCATATAGTGGCTCAGGATCCTAGTTCGTCAGCAGCCTCCAAAACTCATAGGCCCACTCCCAGTTCTGGGTCCATCTGTAGGCCCATGGATGTCATTTGCTGTTTCTGGTTCCATTCATCGTCATTGTTTAGAGAGATCTAACACCAGTGATCTGTGCACTGGATCCAGTTTTGGAAGCGAGATTCTACACACCCAGTGGCAGTTCTTTGTTCATCTGCTGGCCCAGGTAGGCTAGGTGATGTATCTGGTTCCTTCATAGTCACTGCTTAGAGGCATCTGACACCTGTGATCTTTGCTCCTGAACCATTTTCAATGGAGGCCTTGGACACGCCGAGGCCCAGTGGCAATTCTGGATCCATATGGTGTCCATTGATCCGAGTTCAGTGGCATTATAAGACACACCGAGGCCCAGTGGCAGTTCTGTGTCTTTCTGCTGGGCCAGGTAAACCACTTTCTGTTTCCAGTTCTATTTCTCATCACTGCTTACAGTCACCTGCCACCACTGATCTTTGCTTCTGATATGAGTTCAGCGGAGGCCTTGGACAAGCCGAGGCCCAAGGGTAGTTTTGTGTCCATCTGCCATCTCTGGTAATCCAGGTTCTGTTACCAGTTTCATTTTTCATCACTACCTACAGTCATCTGACATCATTGACTTTGCTCCTGATCTGAGTTTGGCTGCGGGTTCAGAAATGCCAACGCCCAGTGGAAGCTTGGTGTTTATCTGCGAGCATAGGATCTGAGTTCGGCAACGGGTTCTAAAAATCGAGGCACAGTGGCAGTTCTGTGTCCATCCGTTGGCCTAGGTTGTCCTGGGGATGTTTCTGGTTACATTATTAGTCACTTCTTATAGTCATTTGACACCATTGGTCTGTGCACCTCATATGAGTTTGATGGTATTCTCCCACACACCAAGGCACATTGGCATTTCTGTGTCCATCTGCCAGTCCAGGATCCGAGTTCAGCAACAGGCTACAGAAAGCCAATGCCCATTGTCATTTCTGTGTCTATCTGCAGGACCCAGGAGTCCAGGGGCTTGTTCTGCTTCCCATGGTCATCACTGATTAGAATCATCTGACACCAGTGATCTGTGCATGGGATCCAAGTTTGGCAGCAAGATCCTACAAGGCCAGGCCCAGTGGCAATTCTGTGTCCTTCATTGGCCCAGGTGGCCAGGTGATGTTTGTGTTTCCATTCGTCGTAACCATTGATCGGTGTACCAGATCCAAATTCTGCGATAGCATCCTCACGCCAAAGCCCATTGGCAGTTCTGTATCCTCTGCTGGCACAGGTAAGCCAGGTTCTGTTTCCAGTTGCATTCATCTTCACTGCATAGAGTCATCTGAAACCAGTGATCTGTGCACCGGATCCAGGTTTGGCATCGAGATCCTACATATCCAGGACCAGTGGGAGATCTGTGTTCATCTGCCAGCCCAAGGAGGTCAGGGGCTGCTTTTGGTTCCATTCGTCATCACTGCTTAGAGTCATCTGACTCCAGTGATCTTTGTTCCATATCCGAGTTCTGCCGATGGCCAGTGACAGTTCGGAATCCATATGTTGGGCCAGGATCCGAGTTCGTCAGCAGCCTCCAAAACGCTGAGGACCAGTGGCAGTTCTGGGTCCATCTGCAGGCCCATGGAGGTCAGGAGGTGTTTCTGTTTCCATTCATCATCACTTATTATAGTCATCTAACACCAGTAGTCTGTGCACTGGATCCAGTTTTGGCAGCGAGATCCTACAAACTGAAGCCCAGTGGCAGGTCTTTTTTCATCCACTGGCCGATGTAGGCCAGGTGATGTTTCTGGTTCCATTCGTCATCACTGCGTAGAGTCATCTGACACCTGTGATCTTTGCTCCTGATCCAAGTTCGGTGGAGGCTTTGGACACACCGAGTCACAGGGTCAGTTCTGCATCCATATGTTCGCCCTGGATCCGAGTTCTATGGCGGTATATGACACTCTGAGGCCCAGGGGCATTTCTGCATCTATATGATGGCCCAGGATCCGAGTTTGGCGGCAGTATACGACACACGGGCGCCCAGTGGCAATTCTGTGGTCATGCGCCATACCAGGTAAACCAGGTTCTGATTTCAGTTCCTTTAGTCATCACGGCTTACAGTCATTGGCCACTATTGATCTTCACTCCTGATATGAGTTCAATGGAGGCCTTCGACATGCCAAGACCCAATGGCATTTCGTTGTCCATCTGCCTGCCCATGTAAGCCAGATTCTGTTTCCAGTTCCATTTGTCATCACTGTTTACAGTCATCTGACACCATTGACCTTGCTCCTGATATGAGTTCGGCTGCAGGCTCGGAAACGCCAAGACCAAGTGGCAGCTCTGTGTTTATCTGACAGCACTTGATCTGAGTAGGGCAACTGGTTCTAAAATATTTTGGCACAGTGGCAATTCTGTGTCCATCTGCTGGCTGAGGTGGGCCAGGCGATGTTTCTGGGTTCCATTAGTCACCAATGCTTAGAGTAATCTGACAACAGTGATCTGTGTGCCAGATCCAAGTTTTGTGATGGTTCCTTAATGCTAAGTCCCATGGCAGTTCTGTTTCCTCTGCTGGCCTAGGTAAGCCAGGTTGTATTTCCAGTTCCATTCATTGTTAGTGCTTAGATTCATCTGACACCTGTGATCTGAGCACATGATCCGAGTTTGATGGCATTCTATGGCATGCCAAGGCCCAGTGGCAGTTCTGTGTCGATCTGCCAGTTCAGGATCTGATTTCAGCAACAGGCTCTGAAACTCCAAGCCTGGTGGCAGTTTTGTGTCCATCTGCCAGACCAGGGAGTTCAGGGCCTGTTTCGGCTTCCATGTGTCTTCACTGCTAAGAGACATCTGACACCAGTGATCAATGCACTGGATCAGATTTCTGCAATGAGCTCCTACATGCCCAGGCCAGTGGCAGCTGTGTGGATATCTGCTAGCCCAGGAGCTGAGTTTGGCTAAGGGATCTGAAATGCTGAGGCATATTGGAAATTCTGTGTCCATCCACTGGCCCAGGTAGGCCAAGGACTGTTTCTGGTTCCATTCATCATCACTGCTTAGAGTCATCTGACATCAGTGTTCTATGGGACTGATCTGAATTCAACAGCATTCTCTGACACGCCAAGGACCAGTGGCAATTCTGTGTCCATCTGTCAGCCCAGGATTCGACTTCAGCAACAGGCTCTGAGATGCTAAGGCCCCATGGCAGTTCTGTGTCCATCTGCAGTACCAGGGAATCCAGGGGCTGTTTCTGCTTCCATTTGTTGTCACTGCTTAGAGTCATCTGACACCAGTGATCTGTGCACTGGATCCAAGTTTGTCAATGAGCTCTGAAAGGCAGAGGCCCATTGGAAGCTCTGTGTTGATCTTCCAGGCCAGGATCTGATTTCCGCAAAGGGTTCTGAAATACCGAGGCACAGTGGCAGCTCTGTCTTCATCCACTGTCCCAGGTAGTCCATGGGCTGTTTCTGGTTCCATTCATTGTCACTGCTTAGAGTCATCTGACACCAGTGATCTATGCGACTGATCCTATTTCGAGGGTGATCTCCAACATGCCAAGGCCAAGTGGCATTTGTGAGTCCATCTGCTGACCCAGGTAAGCCAGGTTCTTTTTGCAGTTCCTTTTGTCGTCACTGATTAGAGTCATCTGACAACAGTGATCTGTGCTCTGGACCCGAATTCCAGGCTGAGCTAATACACACAGAATCCAAGTGGCAGTTATGGTTTCATCTGAAGTCCCAGAATCCGAGAAGGGCAGAGGGGTTTGACATGCCAAGGCCCAGTGGCAGTTCTGAATCCATATGCTGGCCCAGGATCCGAGTTTGGCGGTGGTGTATGACACGCCAAAGCCCATTGTCAGTTCTGCATCCATCTGCCGTGCCTGGATTCATGTTCTGCTTTGGGTTCCTACATGCCAAAGCCCAGTGGCAATTCTTGCCACCACATGCCAGCCAGGATCCAAATTCGGCGGCGGTATATGTCAAGCCAATGCGCAGTGGCAGTTCTGTGTCCATCTGCAGGCCCATGGAGGTCAGCAGCTGTTTCTGGTTACATTGGTCATCACTGCTTAGAGTCATCTGACACCAGTGATCTGTGATATGGATCCAAGTTTTGCGGCGGGCTCCAACAAGCTGAGGCCAAGTGGTAGTTCTGCCTCCATCTGCCAGTCCAGGATCAGAGTTCGTCAGTGAGCTCCAAAATGACAAGTCCCAGTGGCAGTTCTGTGACCATCTGCTGGCCCTGGTAGACCAGGGGCTGTTTCCATTCCATTCATAACCACTGATTAGGGTCATCTGACACCAGTGATCAAAGCGCCTGATCCCAATTCGGGAGCAGGCTCTGATACACAAAGGTCGAGGGGTGGTTCCACATCTAAAAGTTGGCCCAGAATCTCAGTTCAGAGGCGGCATATGACACATTGAGGCACAATGGCAGTTCTGCATCCATCTGCCATCCCTGCATCCAAGTTATGTGGTGGGTTCCAACACGCCAAAGCATCCTTGCAACTTTCCTTCAATCTGCCTGCCCAGGATTGAAGTTCGGTTCGTGGATCGAACACTACGAAGCCCAGTGGCAGTTCTCCATCCATCTTCCTTTCCTGGACCCAAGTTCTGTGGTGGGCTCTGACACGCCAAAACCCAGTTTCATTTCTGCCTCAATATGCTGGACCAAAGTGCAAGTTCAGATGCGTTTCCAATACATGCAGGCCCAGTGGCAATTCTGCATCTATCTGCCTTCTCTGGATCCGAGTTCTGGGACAGGCTCTGGCACGCCAAAGACAAGTGGCAGTTCTGCCTCCATCTGCCAACCCAGGATCTGATTTCTGCTTTGGGTTCTGACAAGCCGATGTCCAGTGGCAATTCTGTATCCATCAATTGGCCAAGGGTAGGCCAGGGGATGTTTCTGGTTCCATTTGTTGTCACTGTTTAGAGTTATCTGATACCAGTGATCTTAGCTCCTGATGCGAGTTTGGCGGCTGGCTCTGACACATCAAGGCCCAGTGTTAGTTCTAAACTTAACTTCATCTCCTCCGTTGAGGTCAAGGAGACACAAGTGAGTGCTACCTGGCCTGTCCAAGAAAGGAACAAACAGATAGTCCAGGATGTGTTACTACCACAACATTCTCAGGTCCCCAAATGTTGTACAATGCCCTAATTAAGCAGGATTCAATCTAGAGAACTAGATATCCTTAGTCCCTAAATTGCCATTTCTAACAACCCAACAATCAGTTTTCAGGGAAAATAGGAATGAAAGGTGAAGGCATCAGGCTGGCCTGTCCAAGGCACCTAGAATGATTCAGTCACTCAGGCAGTACTCTGTTCAGTCCAGCTTTCAGGGATACTAAGTCTTCAGGCCGCTTTAAAAGACCCAGTTAAAAGACAGATCCCGACCCACTTATGCTCTCTTAGTCTCTCTGTCTCTCTCTCCCTCTTTCTCTCTGTCTCTCTCTCTCTCAATGTCCTTCTTATCTTCAAGTTCCTATCTGCTATCTGCTCTTTGCTATGTTTCTGACCCTTTTCGTCTCTTCTCCTCTCTCCCCAACTCTGGCTCTCCCACCCTGTCTGAAATCCTTGGTTCCTGGAATTTCATAGGTAGGTTTTCAATAGCTCTGTGTTCAGTTTCCATTTTGTACATTTCTCCTTGAATGTACACTAAAGGCCAACACTATTGCTGAGAAATGTCTCTCTCTGTGACCTCTCACCATGCCCAGGAATTGATGGGTGGGAATCCTCAGTGATCATTCTCTCGGATTGACCAAACTGTGAGAAACCCCTTCAGGTCGGTGTTTATCCCAAGGATGAGGTCCAACACCACATTCGCTGAATAATTTATGAATTCAGGATCATGCCTTCAGCAGTTTCTTCCCTCCAATAATAGGTATTCTGTGTCGACTTGAATGTTCAGGCATTTTGTTCTGCCTTTGCCCATGAGTTCAAACAGACTCTGAGTTCTGAGATTAGGAGTATCAAACCATCTTTGGCCTAGCCCATGGGAAATACATCTTATGATTGAGGCATACTTCCGGTTATTGTTAACTTGGAAAACCTGTTCAAATGCTTTTAAGGAGGAATGTCATATTCCCCAGGTTGTGTATAATGGACAAACAAAATGAAAAGACACACATTACTGATGGAAATTTGAGTTTTGCATGGTAGGTTTTTCCAGGAATGTTTAAATTCCATATCTTAGGTTAGATTGAACTATCATTGCACTACAGGTACTTGGGTGCATCAAATGATGTCAGAAGCAAAGCAGAGTTCATGAGGCAGAGACAGCATACCCCTTGAGTATGAGAAAGCCCACCAGTGGACTGGATTTCACATATCTCAGCCTACAGTAATCCTTGGTTTGTCTGTCTTTCTGTCTGTATGTCTGAATTGTCAATTGTGTACCAATCACTGTCACTGTCTCTCTATGTATGTCCCTTCACCCTGGTGGGATGCCCACTATAACTCTTCTTGAATTGCCCTGGAACTGGCTGCTAGCTGACCTCCCTCTCTCTGTCTCTCTCTTGCTCTCTCGAAATCTCTCACTGTCTCTCAACTTCTGTCTTTCCCTCTGCAACCTGGATGGATACCAGCAGCACTGGTGTTGCTCAGGACTGTTATCTATAAAATCTGATCCTTTTGTATCTCTTTCTGTAAGTATCTCCCTTACTGTGTGTGTTTCTTTCTCTCTGTTAGAGGATTGAAGACGATAATAAACCACGCTAAAATGGCAAAATTAAGATTCTTTTTATTGTCATATAGATACTCTTCTTTTTCAAACATGTGAATGCTTTCAGCCAAGTTACTTGTATCCAAAGAAGGCAGTTGACTTATCTACAATTTATGTTTTTGTCACACCTAATGTTTTCCTGTAAGTTCCAATGAACTAAATGGGAGCAATGCAAACAGGTCCAAAGTTCATTCCAGAAAAATAGTATTGATTCACAAAATGACCCAAGATTCCTCTCCTCCTCATCTGGGTCCTTTCCCAAGGAAAACCCTCCGTCTTTTGACCATGCAACCCTCTGTCATCAGGACTTAAGAAATATTTTGTCTTCTAAACTTAACCTCATCTCCTACACTGCTGACATCTGTCTAGGCTTAAGATGCCCAAAACATATTCTGGAAATACTAGGAGCACCCAGGTATCCAGGATGTGGTAGTACCCCAATATTCTCAGGGCCCCCAAAGTTGGTCAATGCCATTTCATCCAAAAGAAACAGTCCTGAGAACTCGAAATTGTTATTCCCAAAGTTGCCCAAATTTAAAACCCCAAATTTCCATAATAAATGAAGGTGGGAATGAAGGTCTTCGCATCTTTCCTGCCCATGAAACCTGGAAGGGTACACTCATTCAGCAATTACTCTGTTCAGTCAATTGTTCATTGGGTAATAAGTCTGCAGGCAGGGATATAGGATCCTTTAAAAGATACATCCCTACCCACAATGTATTATTGATGTATTATTCTCTCTTTCACCTTCCAATTCTTCTCTGATATCTTCTCTGCTATCTTCCTCTGAACCTGTTCATCTCTTCTCCTGTCTCCCGCACTTATCCCTCTCCAAACATGTCAGAAAATTTAAAGTTCATGGACATTCTAAGGTTCCTGTTACATTGCTCAGGATTCAGTCTCCATAGCGAGGTATCTCCTTCCGCTTAAACAAATGACCAACTCTGGTGCTGTGAAAGCCATGGGGGCTCTCTCTCTCTTTGTGAACTCTCTCCATACCCAGGCTTTTTTGATCGGGACATCTCAGAGAAATTTTCTCGAGCTGACCAAATGCTGAAACACCCCATGAGGACACTGTGTTTCCCAAGGAAGAGTTCTAAAGTGGGAATTTTCCAATACCAATCCAAGTGGAAATTCAAGGGTATTTAATATGGAAAAGCCTTACTTACAGAGCAACCTAGCCAACTAGCATAGCAGCAGTCTGTCAAGCAAGTACAAAAGTGAAACCTAAAGAGAGACGCAGTCCTCTTAATGTCTCACTCTACATCACCTGCATGGTCAGGTACACCTGAAGCCAGCCCCTATGTAGGCATGGCTACAGCTTCCCCTACATTCCCCCTTTAGACTAAAAGGGGATTAAATCAAAAGAGTGTAAAGTATCCAAACTTAACAATCAAAAATTTAAAATATAAGAAATGGCTACAGCTTCTCCTACAGAGGTCAAACACCACATATGCTAAATCACCTGTGGGTTTCAGACTTATGACTTTGGGAGTTTCTTCCCTCCATTGTTCTGACCCCTGTGTTCTGAACCGTTTCAACGGTTCGGGCATTTATTGTTCCACAACTGTCGATAAGTTAATGCTGACTCCATCTTCTGAGATGGTGGGTACTGAGCCTCCTTCAGCCACCCCAATTGGAAGTGCATCTTATGATTAAGGGAATCTAGCTGCTAGAGATACCATGGAAAAACTGTTAAATATCTTGTTTTGGAGTAATGTCAAAGAACCTATAAAGTAAAAAATGGAGTAAAAAAACAAAGGAATAACCTTACTGTAAAAAGATGAGTTTTCCATGGTTAACTTCTTCAGGAAGGTTTAACTTCCATTTCTTAGATCAGATTGAAAGATCATAGGACTGCATCTACTTGGGTGCAAGAGATGATGTCAGCAACAGGACTGAGTTCATTAGGCAGAGTAGCTTCCTTCAGGAGTATGTTGGTAGTCAGCCTCTGGAAGTATAACGCACTTATCCAAGCCGACATTAATCCTTGGACTCTCTGGGTGTCTGTCCATCATTTCATTCTCTAAATCTCTCTAGCACTCACTGTCTCTGTCTCTGTCTCTGTGTATCTCTGTCTCTCATTGTCTGTGTCTCTACACCCTGTGTTAGAGTCTATAATTCTAACTGCTTTGCAATGTGTTTGCATGCTTCCATAGGCCAAAGTCTCTGTCTCTCTCTCTGTCTAGTCCTCTGCTTTTTGCCTCTGCTCACTGGGTGAATACCTGAAGCCGTACTTGTTCTGGACTGGTCTCCACCTAAACTGAGCATTTAGCTGTCTGTTTGTATTTGTTCCTCTCTCGCCCTCTCTTCTCTCTCTCTCTCTCTCTCTCTCTCTCTCTCTCTCTCTGTCTCTCTCTCTGTCTCTCTGTGTATGTGTTTTTGTTTTGTTTGTGTGTTTGTCTATCTGTCTGTCTGAGTACTGAAGAGCATGCTAAACCTCACTATAATGGCAAAATTAAGGTGCTTTTTATTTTGCAAAAGATACCCTTCTCATTCCAAAATGAAAATGCTTCCAGCCAAGCTGCTTCTATCATAACAAGGCAGCAGATATGTCTTCATTTTATGTTTTTGGTAAACCCAAAATATCCCTGTAATTTCCAGGGAGCTGCATGGGACCCATGCAAAGAGGTACAAGGATGCACTAAAGAAAAAACTGTATTCTGCCACTCTATGATCCCGGATTCCTTTCTTCATCATCTGGGATCTCTCTTTCACGAATCACTCCATCATCTGTCCTATCACCACTCTGATACCAGGACTTCAGAAACACTATTGTTGTTAAACTTAACTTCATCTCCTAAATTGCAGTCATCTGTTGAGGTGTAGGAGACCCAACTGATTGCTACCTGGCCAGTCCAAGGAAGGAACAAACAGATACTCCAGGATGTGCTAATACCATAACATTCTCAGGTCCCCTATGCCCTCTTCATCAGGATGTAATATAGAGAACTTGATATCCTTATTCTCTAAATTGCCATTTTTAATGCCTCAACCATAAGTATTCAGGAAAAGTAGGAATGAAATGTGCAGGTATCAGCCTGGCCTGTCCAAGGCACCTGGCATGATGCACTCACTTAGGCAGTAGTCTGTTCATTCCAAATTTCACGGTTACTAAATCTGCAGGCTGCTTTAAAACACCCGGTTAAAAGACAGAGCCCTACTCACTTATGTTCTCTAAGTCTCTCTCTCCTTCTCTCTCTCTCTATCACATTCCAGTTCCTATCATCTATCTGCTCTTTGCTATTTCTCTGACACTCTTCGTCTTTTCTCCTCTTTAACCAACTCACACTCTCCCACCCTATCTGAAATCTCAGTTCAAGGAATTTCATAGGTAGATTTTTCTATTGCTCAGTGTTCAGTTTCCATTTCATAATTTCCCCTTCAATGTACTCAAAAGAACAACACTATTGCTGAGAAAGCCATGGAGGGCCTCTCTCTATGACCTCTCAATATGCCCATGCTTTAATAAGTCAGAATCTGCTGAGATCATTCTCTTGGAATGAACAAACTGTGAAACACCCCTTCAGGTCGGTATTTATGCCAAGGATGAGGTTCAAAATGACATTCCCTGAAGCATTTGTGTTCTCAGGATTATATCATTGGCAGTTTCTTCCCTCCAATAATAGGTATTCTGGGTAGAATTTAATGTTCATTCATTTTTTTCTACTTTTATCCATGAGATCATGCTGACTCTGAGTTCCGATTTGTGAGTACCAATCCTTTTTCTGCCTAGTCCATGGGAAATACATCTTATGTTTGAGGCATCCTTCTGGTTACTGTAACCTAAGAATAACTGTTCAAATGCTTTTAAGGAGGAATGTCCTTAAAGAATATTTCCCAGGTTGTGCATTAAAGGACTAAGAAAATGAAAAGAAACATATTACTGAATGAAATTTGAGTTTTGCATGGCAGCTTCTTCCAGGAAGGTTTGAATTCCATATCTTAGATTAGATTGAAGGATCATTTGACTCTTGGGATTTGGGTGCATCAAATGATATCATAAGCAGCAGAGTTCATGAGCCAGAGACAGCATGCTCCTTGAGTTTGAGAGGACCCACCTGTGGACATGGTATTCACATATCAGCCTTCACTAAACTTTGGTTTGTCTGTTTGTATCTCTGTTTGTATGTCTGAATTTTCAACTCTAATTCTCTATCACTCCCTGTCACTGTCTCTGAGTGTAAGTCCCTTCACACTGGTGGGCTGCCCACTCTAACGCTCCCTGAATTGCAATGGAACTGCCTGCTAGCTGAGTCACCTTTCTCTGGCTCTCTGGCTCTCTCTTGATTTCCCTCTCTCCCAATCTCTCACTCTCTCTCTGGCCTTCTGACTTTCCCTCTTCAACCTGGATAAATACCAGCAGCTCTGGACTTGCTCAAGACTGTTATTTACTATTTCTAATCCTTTTGTATCTGTCTGTATGTGTCTCCCTTGCTGTGTGTGTTTATCTCTCTCTATTACAGTATTGAATAACATGCTAAAACCCTCTAAAATGGCACAATTAAGGTGCTTTTTGTTGTCCTATCCATACCCTTCTTTTTCAAACATCTGAATGCTTTCAGCCAAGTTGCTTGTATCAAAAGAAGGCAGGTGATGTGTCTCCAATTTAGGTTTTTGGTACACCCAATGTTTTCCTGTAAGTTCCAGTGAGCTAAATGGCACCCATGCAAAAAGGTCCAAAGATTTATTCCAGATAAATAGTATTCATTCCCACAATGATCCCAGGTTCCTCTCCTCTTCATCTGCTACCTTTCCCTGGGAAACCCTCCATCATTTAACAAAGCAACCCTCTGTCACCTGGACTTAAGAAATATTTTGTCTCCTAAATTTAACTTCATCTCAAATACTGCTGACATCTGACACGCCTTAGGATGGCCAAGACTGAACCACAAATTCTGGAAATACATGGAGCAACAGATACTCCAGGAAGTGGTAGTACCCCGAAATTCTCAGTGCCCCCAAATTTGATCAATGCCATTTCATCAAAAAGAAGCAGTCTTGAGACCTCGACATTTTCATTCCCAAAGTTGCCAACTTTAAGACCCCAAATTTCCATAATAAATGAATTTGGGAATGAGGCTCTTGGCGTCTGTCCTTCCCATGAAACCTGGAAGGGTGCATTGACTCAGTAAGAACTCTATTCAATCCAGGGTCCCATGGTTAATAAGAGTTCAGGCAAAGTAACAGGACCCTCTAATATTCAGATCCCTATCCACATTAATGCATTAATGTCTCTGTGACCTTCAAATTCCTCTCTGCTATCTTCTCTCTGGTATCTTCCTCTGAAGCTCTTCATCTCCTTTCCTGTCTCCCCAACTCTCCCTCTCCAACCATATCAGAAAATCTAAAGTTCATGGACTTTCTAAGATTCCTCCTCCATTGATTAATATTCCATCTCCATAGCGAGCTTTCCCCTTCCACGTAAATAATGAACAACTATGGAGCACATAAAGAAATGGAGGCTCTCTATCTCTGTGAACTCTCTTCATACCCAAACTCGGTTGATCAGTACATTGCAGAGGTATTTTCTGGAGCTGACAAAATACTTAAACACCCTATGAGGATGGTTTATTTTCCAAGGATGAGGTCCACCACCACATTGGCTTAATCACCTGTGGTTTTCAGACTTATGACATTGGAAGTTTCTTGCCTCCACTGTTCAGATCCTTGTGTTGTCTCAAAGGTACAGGCATGTTTTTTCCACAATTGTCAATGAGTTAAGGCTGACACCATCTTCTGGGATGTTGATTATGGAGCCTCCTTCAGCCACCCCCATTGGAATTAAATCTTATGTTTATGGGAATCTAGCTGCTACTGTTACCGTGGAAAAACTGATCAATGCCATTTAGTGGAGCAAAGTCAAATACACTAAGAAGTACATAAGTGGACTAAGAAAATGAAACGAATCACATTATTGTAAAGAAAGGTGTGTTTTCCATCATTACCTTATTCAAGGAAAGTTTAAATTCCATTTCTTAGATTACATTGAAAGATCATTATACTGCAGATAGTTGGGTTCATGAAATAATATCAGCAGTAGGACAGAGATCATAATGCAGAGACAGCTTTCTCCATGAGTATGTTGGGAGTATGCCTCTGAATGAAAAATGCACTTATCCTAGCCTACACTAAGCCTTGGACTGTCTGTGTGGCTGTGTGTCTGTCTGTCTGCCTTTCATTCTCTACATCTCTCTCTATTACTCACTGTCCCTGTGTCTTTCTCTCTGTATCTCTGTATCTCACTGTGTCTCTCTGTATATGTCTATACAGCATGGGTTGGAATCTGTAATTCCAAATGCTTTGCAATGTGTTCACCTGCTACACGAAACCAAAGTCACTCTCCCTCTCTCTCTCTCTCTCTCTTTCTCTCTCTCTCTCTCTCTCTCTCTGTGTGTGTGTGTGTTTGTGTGTGTATGTGTGTGTGTGTGTGTGTGT
>NW_023276919.1:6595860-6597972 GCF_003668045.3 Cricetulus griseus | reverse complement strand
TCTCTCTCTCTCTCTCTCTCTCTCTCTCTCTCTCTCTCTCTCTCTCTCTCTCTCTCTCTCTCTCTCTCTCTCTCTCTCTCTCTCTCTCTCTCTCTCTCTCTCTCTCTCTCTCTCTCTCTCTCTCTCTCTCTCTCTCTCTCTCTCTCTCTCTCTCTCTCTCTCTCTCTCTCTCTCTCTCTCTCTCTCTCTCTCTCTCTCTCTCTCTCTCTCTCTCTCTCTCTCTCTCTCTCTCTCTCTCTCTCTCTCTCTCTCTCTCTCTCTCTCTCTCTCTCTCTCTCTCTCTCTCTCTCTCTCTCTCTCTCTCTCTCTCTCTCTCTCTCTCTCTCTCTCTCTCTCTCTCTCTCTCTCTCTCTCTCTCTCTCTCTCTCTCTCTCTCTCTCTCTCTCTCTCTCTCTCTCTCTCTCTCTCTCTCTCTCTCTCTCTCTCTCTCTCTCTCTCTCTCTCTCTCTCTCTCTCTCTCTCTCTCTCTCTCTCTCTCTCTCTCTCTCTCTCTCTCTCTCTCTCTCTCTCTCTCTCTCTCTCTCTCTCTCTCTCTCTCTCTCTCTCTCTCTCTCTCTCTCTCTCTCTCTCTCTCTCTCTCTCTCTCTCTCTCTCTCTCTCTCTCTCTCTCTCTCTCTCTCTCTCTCTCTCTCTCTCTCTCTCTCTCTCTCTCTCTCTCTCTCTCTCTCTCTCTCTCTCTCTCTCTCTCTCTCTCTCTCTCTCTCTCTCTCTCTCTCTCTCTCTCTCTCTCTCTCTCTCTCTCTCTCTCTCTCTCTCTCTCTCTCTCTCTCTCTCTCTCTCTCTCTCTCTCTCTCTCTCTCTCTCTCTCTCTCTCTCTCTCTCTCTCTCTCTCTCTCTCTCTCTCTCTCTCTCTCTCTCTCTCTCTCTCTCTCTCTCTCTCTCTCTCTCTCTCTCTCTCTCTCTCTCTCTCTCTCTCTCTCTCTCTCTCTCTCTCTCTCTCTCTCTCTCTCTCTCTCTCTCTCTCTCTCTCTCTCTCTCTCTCTCTCTCTCTCTCTCTCTCTCTCTCTCTCTCTCTCTCTCTCTCTCTCTCTCTCTCTCTCTCTCTCTCTCTCTCTCTCTCTCTCTCTCTCTCTCTCTCTCTCTCTCTCTCTCTCTCTCTCTCTCTCTCTCTCTCTCTCTCTCTCTCTCTCTCTCTCTCTCTCTCTCTCTCTCTCTCTCTCTCTCTCTCTCTCTCTCTCTCTCTCTCTCTCTCTCTCTCTCTCTCTCTCTCTCTCTCTCTCTCTCTCTCTCTCTCTCTCTCTCTCTCTCTCTCTCTCTCTCTCTCTCTCTCTCTCTCTCTCTCTCTCTCTCTCTCTCTCTCTCTCTCTCTCTCTCTCTCTCTCTCTCTCTCTCTCTCTCTCTCTCTCTCTCTCTCTCTCTCTCTCTCTCTCTCTCTCTCTCTCTCTCTCTCTCTCTCTCTCTCTCTCTCTCTCTCTCTCTCTCTCTCTCTCTCTCTCTCTCTCTCTCTCTCTCTCTCTCTCTCTCTCTCTCTCTCTCTCTCTCTCTCTCTCTCTCTCTCTCTCTCTCTCTCTCTCTCTCTCTCTCTCTCTCTCTCTCTCTCTCTCTCTCTCTCTCTCTCTCTCTCTCTCTCTCTCTCTCTCTCTCTCTCTCTCTCTCTCTCTCTCTCTCTCTCTCTCTCTCTCTCTCTCTCTCTCTCTCTCTCTCTCTCTCTCTCTCTCTCTCTCTCTCTCTCTCTCTCTCTCTCTCTCTCTCTCTCTCTCTCTCTCTCTCTCTCTCTCTCTCTCTCTCTCTCTCTCTCTCTCTCTCTCTCTCTCTCTCTCTCTCTCTCTCTCTCTCTCTCTCTCTCTCTCTCTCTCTCTCTCTCTCTCTCTCTCTCTCTCTCTCTCTCTCTCTCTCTCTCTCTCTCTCTCTCTCTCTCTCTCTCTCTCTCTCTCTCTCTCTCTCTCTCTCTCTCTCTCTCTCTCTCTCTCTCTCTCTCTCTCTCTCTCTCTCTCTCTCTCTCTCTCTCTCTCTCTCTCTCTCTCTCTCTCTCTCTCTCTCTCTCTCTCTCTCTCTCTCTCTCTCTCTCTCTCTCTCTCTCTCTCTCTCTCTCTCTCTCTCTCTCTCTCTCTCTCTCTCTCTCTCTCTCTCTCTCTCTCTCTCTCTCTCTCTCTCTCTCTCTCTCTCTCTCTC
>NW_023276919.1:6591550-6594733 GCF_003668045.3 Cricetulus griseus | reverse complement strand
TCCCTTTCATCTTCCATTTCCTATCTGCTATCTGCTCTTTGCTATTTCTCTGACCCACTTCGCCTCTTCTCCTCTCTTCTCAAATCAGGCTCTCTGACCCTGTCTGAAACCCTTGGTTCATGGAATTTCGTAGGCAGGTTTTCTATTACTCAGTGTTCACTTTCCATTTGGTACTTTCTCCTTCAACGTACACAAAACACCAACAATATTGCTGAGAAAGCAATGGAGGGTCTCTCTCTGTGACCTCTCACCATGCCCATGCCTGGATGAGCAGGAATCCACAAGATCATTTTCTCAGACTGAAAAAATGGTGAGAAACCCCTTTAGTTTGGTGTGTATGCCAAGGATGATGTCCAGGAGCACATTCGCTGAATCATGTGTGTTTTCAGCATTATGTCTTTGGAAGTTTCTTCCTTCCAATATTAGGTATTCTGTGTCCACTTGAATGTTCAGTCATTTTATTCTGCCCTTGCCCATGCTTTCATGGTGACTCTGAGTTCTAAGTTCGGGAGTACTAAGCCTTTTTGGTCCTGACCCATGGGAAAACCATCTTATTATTAAGGCATCCTTCAGGTTACTGTAACCTTAGAAAAACTGTTCAAATGCTTCAATGGAGGAATATCAAATACCCCAGGATGTTCATTAATGTCCAAAAAAATGAAAAGACACAATTATTGAATTAAATTTGAGTTTTGCATGGTAGCTTATTTCAGGAAGATTTAAATTATGTATCTTAGAATAGATTGAAGGATCATTGGACTGCAGGTACTTGGGTGTAACAAATGATGTCAGAAGCAAGACAGCCTTCATGAGGGAGAGACAGCATCATCCTTGAATATGATAGGACCCTCCCACAAAACTTGTATACACATATCTCTGCCTACACTAACTTTTGTTTTTTCTGTTTGTCTCTCTGTCTGTCTGTTTGAATTTTCATCTCTAACTCTCTATCACTCACTGTCACTGTCTCTCTGTTTATGTCCCTTCAACCTGGTTGTCCTGTATAAATCTACCTGAATTGAACTGGACCTGCTTGCTAACTGACTCTCTCTGTCTCTCACTCTCTTTTTCTCTGTCTCCTTCTCTACCAGTCTCTCTCACTCTCTATGTCCTTCTGTCTTTTCTTCAGAAACCTGGATGAATAAAGGTAGCTCTGGAATTGCTCAGGAATGTACTCTTTCAAATCTGATCCATTTGTCTCTATCTGTAGGTGTCTCCCTTGCTGTGTGTGTTTCTCTCTCTATCTGTCAGAGTATTGAAGAGCATGATAACCATAGTAGAATGGCAACATAAATGTTCTTTTTTATTGTGCTTTAGATACACTTCTTTTTGAAACATGTGAATGCTTTCAGCCAAGGTGCTTGTATCAAAAGAGGCAGCTGATACGTCTCCAATTTATGTTTGTGGCAAACCCAAAATTTTCCTGTAATTTCCAGGGAGATGAATGGGACCCATGCAAAAATGTCCAAAGATTCACTCCAGATAAAAAGCATTTATTCCCTCAATGATCCCAGATTCCTCACCTAAACATCTTGTACTTATCTTTTGAAAGGCCTCCATTATAGGACCATGTAACCCTCTGTCTCAAGGACTTAAGTAATAATTTATTTCCTACACTTAACTTCATCTCCTACACTTCTTACATCTGCGGAATTGTCGGATGCTCAAGAAAGAGCCACATATATTGGAAATCCTTGGGGCAACCAGTAATACAGGATGTGATAGTACCCCATTATTTGTAGGGCCCTCAAAGTTGCTTAATGCCCTTTCATCAAAAAGAAGCAGTCTTGAGAACTCGACATCATTATTCCCAAAGTTTCAAAGTCTATGACCTCAAATTTCCTTAATAAATGAAGGTGGGAATGAAATGTCCTGGAATAGCTACCTGCCCATGAAACCCAGAAGGATGCACTCATTCAGCCAGTACTCTGTTCAGTCCAGGGCTCCTTGGGTAATAAGTCTGCAGGCAGGGTTACAGGACCCTATAAAAGACATATCACTTCTTACAACTGATGTTAAGTACATGGACTTTGTAAGTTTTGTGTTCCATATCTCATGCTCTCTCTCTGTAAACTATCTCCATATCCAGGCTCGGGTGCCCAGGACATGGCAGAGATAATTTTATGGGACTGATCAAATGATGAAATACCATATGAGTTCGGTGTGTTTCCCAAGGAAGATGTCGGCCACCACATTGCCTGAATCACCTGTAGGTTTCAAATTTGCTACTTTGGGAGTAATTTTACTCCACTGTTTTGACTCCTGCTTTGACTCAATGGTTCAGGCATGTTTTGTTCCACAATTGTCGATGAGTTGAGGCTGACACCTTCTTCTGATATATTTGGAACCAAGCCTCCTTCAACCACTTCATAAGAATTACATCTTATGTTTAAGGGAATCTAGCTGCTGCTTCTGTTACCGTGGAAAAACTGTTCAACGCCTTATTGTGGAGTAATGTCAATTTCTCTCTCGCTGTGTGTGTGTGTGTGTTCGTGTGTGTGTGTGTGTGTTTGTGTGTGTGTGTGTGTGTGTGTGTGCATCTGTCTCTGTGTGAGTACTGAAGAGCTTTCTAAGTCTCTCTATATTGGTAAAATTAGGTGGTGAATGGGACCCATTCAAACAGGTCCAAAGATGCACTCCGGAAAAATAGTATTCAGCCTTTCTATGATCAGAGATTCCTTTCTTCATCATCTGGGATCTCTCTTTTGTGAATCACCCATTATCTGTCCTATCACTGCTCTGACACCAGGACTTCAGAAACACTTTTATTTCTAAACATAACTTTATCTTCTACACTGCTGACATCTGTTGAGTTCTAGGAGATCCGAGTGAGGACTACCGGGGTGTCCAAGTAAGGAAAAAATAGATATTCCAGGATTTGGTGCTACCACAATATTCTCAGGTACCCAATGATTGTCAATGCCCTACTTCAGCAGGATGCAATCTTGAGAACTCGATATCCATTTTCCCTAAATTGCCATTTCTAAAACTCCAACATTCAGTATTCAGGGAATGTAGGAATGAAAGGTGCAGGCACCAGTCTGGCCTGTTCATGGCACCAGGCTTGATGCACTCACTCATGCAGTCCTCTGTCCATCCAGGATTCCATGGTTACTAAGTCTGGAAGCAGCTTTAAAGGACCTTGTTAAAAGACAGATCCGAACCCACTTAGGCTCTCTTATT
>NW_023276919.1:6581483-6591205 GCF_003668045.3 Cricetulus griseus | reverse complement strand
CTCTGGACTTCCTCAGGACTGTTCTCTACCAAATCTGATACTTTTGTCTGTCTTTTGCATGTGTCTCACTTGCTGTGTGTGTTTCTGTCTCTAGCAGAGTATCGAAGAGCATGCTAAACCACTCTAAATGGCAAAATTAAGGTGCTTTTTATTGTGCTGTAGATTCCCTTCTTTTTCAAACATGTGAATGCTTTCAGTCAAGTTGCTTGTATCACAAAAGGCAGCTGATGTGTCACCAATTTATGTTTTGGCAAACGCAAAGTTTTCATGTAAGTTCCAGTGAGCTGAATGGGACCCCTGCAAAAAGTTCCAAATTGTCACTCCAGATAATTAGTATTCAGCATCTCAATGTCCACACATTCCTGTTCTCCTCATCTGGTACTTCTCTTGGAAAACCCTCAGTCTTCTGACCATGCAACCTTCTGTCACCAGGACATAAGATATATTTTGTTTTCTAAACTAAACCACATCTCCTACATTGCTGACATCCCAAAAGAGTTACACATATTTTGGAAATACTTGGAACAAGCAGGGATCCAAGGGTGTGGTAGTACCCCATTACTGGTACTGGGCCCCCAAAATTGGTCAATACCATTTCATCAAAAAGAAGGCATCTTGAGAACTCGACATCGTTATTCCCAATGTGGCCAAGTCTAAGACCCCAAATTTACATAATAATCTGAGGTGGGAATGAAGGTCCTGGCATGTCTACTTGCCCATGATATTTGGACGGCTGCACTCACATAGCAAGGACTCTGTTTAGTCCAGGGTTCCATGAGTAATAAGTCTGCAGGCAGGGTAATAGGATTCTTTAAAAGACAGATCCCTACCCACAACTGATTTAATATTCTCACTGTAACCTTCCAATTCCTCTCTTCTATGTTCTCTGTTTTCTTTCTCTGACACACTTCATCTCTTCTCCTGTCTCCCCCCTCACCATCTCTGAACTCGTCAGAAAATCTAAAGTTCAGGGACATTCTAAGATTTATGTTCCATTGCTCAGAGTTCTGTCTCCATAGAGTACTTTCCCCTTCAAGGTAAACAAATGATCAACTCTGGTCCTCTGAAAGCCATAGATGCTCTCTCTATGTGAACTCTGTATCCAGGGTCAGTTGAGCGAAACATTGCAGAGATCTTTTTCTGTTATTGATAAAACATTGAAACACTCCATGAGGTCAGTGTGTATACCAAGGTAGAGTTCTACCACCACATATGCTGAATCACCTGTGTATCAGATTTAAAACTTTAGGAGTTTCTTCGCTCCACTTTTTGGACCCCTGCATAGTCTCATCTGTTCCCGCACTGTTTGCTCCACAATTGTCAATGAGTTAAGGCTAACTCTGTCTTCTAAGATGTTGGGTACCGAGCCTCCTTCAGCCCCCTCCATGGGAATTACATCTTATGTTTAAATGAATCTAGCTGCTACTGTTACATTGAATGGAAAAACCATTCAATAATGTTCGGCAATCGGCTCTGAAATGTCGAAGTCAAGTGGCATTTCTGCATCCATATGGTGGCACAGGATCGACAGCGAGTTTCGACGGCGGGAACCGACACACCGAGACCCAATGGCAATTCTGTGTCCTTATGCTGGCCCAGATAGGACGGACGATATTTCTGGTTCTATTCATTGTCATTGCTTAGAGTCATCTAACACCAGTGATCTGTGCACTCGATCCAGTTTTGGAAGCGAGATCCTACGCACAAACACCCAGTGGCAGTTCTTTGTTCATCTGCTTGCCCAGGTAGGCGAGGTGATGTTTCTGGTTCTATTCACCATCACTGTTTGAGTCATCTGACACCATTGATCTTTGCTCCTGATCCGAGTTTGGCTGCGGGCTTGGAAACGCTAAGGCCTTGTGGCACTTCTGTGTTTGTCTGCCAGCACAGGATCTGAGGTCAGCAATGGGTTTTAAACTACTGAGGCACAGTGGCAGTTCTGTGTCCATCCACTGGCCCAGGTGGGCAAGGGGATGTTTCTGGTTATATTCATCGTCACTGCTTATAGTTATTTGAAATCAATGCACCTGATCTGAGTTTGACGGGTGTTCTCCAACATGCTAAGTCTCACTGGAATTTCTGTGTCCATCTGCCAGGCCAGGATTCAAGTTCAGCAACAGGCCATGGAAGGCCAAAGCCCATTGGCATTTCTGTGTCCATGTGCCATAACCGGGAGTCCAGGGGAAGTTTCTGCTTACTGTTGTCGTCACTGGTTAGAGCCTTCCGACACCAGTGATCTGTGGACGTTTCCATGTTTGGCAGTAAGATCCCACAAGGCAAGACCAAGTGGCAATTCTGTGTCTTTTGCCGGCCCAGGTGGCCAGGTGGTGTTTCTGGTTCAATTCGTCGTTGCTGCTTAGAGTCATTTGACACTAGTGATCTCTGTGCCAGATCCAAGTTCTGCGATGGCGCCTTCTCGAGTGTCCTGTGGCAGTTGTGTGTCAATCCAGTGGCACAAGGAGGCCAAAGCTGTATCTGATTCCATATGTTTTCACTGCTTATACTCATCTGAAACCAGTGATATGTCCTCTGGATCCAAGTTCAGTGGAGGCCTTGGACACACCAAGATCCATTGTCAGTTCTGCATCCATATGCTGGCCCAGGATCCGAGTTTGGTGGTGGTACTACATGTCGAAGTCCAGTGATAGTTCTGTATCTATCTGCATGCACAGGGAGTCCAGGGGCTATTTCTGGTCCCATTCCTTGTCATTATTTAAAGTCATCCCACAAGAGTGATCTATGCTCTGGATCCAAGTTCTGGAGTGAGCTCCTACATGTCAAGAGGCCCAGTGGCAGTTGTGTGTATATCTGCCTGCCCAGGTAGGCCAGGTGATATTCCTGGTTTCATTTATAATCACTATTTAGAGTCATCTGACTCCAGTGATCTTTCCTCTTGATCCAAGTTCAGTGGAGGCCTTGGACACACCAAGATCCATTGTCAGTTCTGCATCCATATGCTGGCCCAGGATCCGAGTTTGGTGGTGGTATATAAAAAGCCGAGGCCGAGTGGGGGTCCAGTGTCCATCTGTAGGCCCATGCAGGTCAGGGGCAGTTTCTGGTTCCATTCATCATCACTGCTTAGAGTCATCAGACAACAATGACCTTTGCCTCTGATCCAAGTGCGGTGGAGGCCTTAGACACACCAAGTCCCATTGGCAGTTCTGCATCCATATGCTGGCCCAGAATCAGAGTTTGGCAGTGGTATATGACACACCCAGGCCCATTGCAGGCTCAGTTTCCATCTGTAGGCCCATGGAGTTCAAAGGCGGTTTCTGGTTCCATTCATAGTCATTGCTTACAGTCATCTAACACAAGTGATCTTTGCACAGGATCCAGGTTTGTCAGGGAGATCCTACAAACCGAGCACCAGTGGCAGTTCTATGTTCATCTGCCAGCCCATGGAGATCAGGGACTGTTTCTTTTTCCATTTTCTGTCACTGCTTAGAGTTATCTGACAATAGATATCTCTGCTCCTTATCCAAGTTTGTCTGCGGGCTCAGACAAGTCAAAATCCAGTGGCAGTTCTGCCTCAATCTGCCCAGTACCTGAGTTCGGAGACAGGATCTAACACATCGAGGCCAAGTTGCAATTCCATGTCCATCCTCTGGCACAGGTAGGCCAGGCAAAGTTTCTGGTTCCATTTGCTGTCACTGCTTAGAGTCATCGGACACCAGTGATCTTACCTCCTTATCCGAGTTCAGCTGCACCCTCGGATGCACTGATGACCAGTGGTAGTTCTGAATCCATATGGTGGCACAGGATCCAAGTTCATCAGCAGCCTCCAGAACACTGAGACCCAGTTGCAGTTCTGGGTCCATCTGTAGGCACAGGCAAACCTGGTTCTGTTTCCAGTTCCATTAGTCATCACTGCTTACAGTCATCTGCCAACATTGATCTTTGCTCCTGATTTGAGTTTGATGGGGCCCTAGGATACCCCGAGCCCCAATAGCAGTTCTGTGTCCATCTGCCAGCCCAGCTAAGCCAGGTTCTCTTTTCAGTACCGTTGGTCATCACTGCTTACAGTCATCTGACATCATTGATCTTTACTCCTTATCCGAGTTCGGCTACAGGCTCGGAAATGCCATGACCCAGTGGCAGCTCTGTATTTATCTACCAGCACAGGATCCAACTATGGCAATGGCTTCTAAAATACCGAGGCACAGTGGTAGTAAAATACCCTGGCCCATATTTCTGGTTACATTCATCGTCACTGCTTGGAGTCATTTGACACCAACAATCTATGCACTTGATCTCAGTTCAGTGGTATTCTCCGACACACCAAGGCCCATTGGCATTTCTGTGTCCATCTACTGCACCCGGGAGTCCATGGGCTATTTCTGCTTCCTGTTGTAGTCACACGTTAGAGTCATGTGACACCAGTGATCTGTGCACCAGATCCAGGTTTGGCAGCGAGATCCTACACACCAAGTCCCATTGGCAATTCTGTGTCCTTCGGTGGCCAATGTGGTCAGGTGAAGTTTCTAGTTCCATTCGTCATCAGTGCTTAGAGTCATGGGAAACTTGTGATGTCTGTGCCAGATCAAAGTTCTGTGATGGCTCATTCACGAGGGTACATTTGCAGTTGTGTGTCCATCTGGTGGCCCAGGTAGGTCAGGGCTGTTTCTGAATCCATATGTTGTCACTGCATAGGATGATCTGACACCAGTGATCAGTGCTCTGGATTCGAGTTTGGGGGTGAGCCCCAACACGTCGAAGCCAAGTGGTAGTTCTGTAACCATTTGCCAGCACAGGGAGTCCAGAGGCTATTTCTCATTCAATTCGTGGAAACTATTTAGAGCCATCTGACAACCGTGATCAGTGATCTGGATCAGAGTTCTGGTGTGAGCACCTAAATGTAGAGGCCCTGTGGCAGTTCTGCATCAATATGGTGGCCTAGGATCTGAGTTTGTCAGGGGCTATTTCTGGTTCCATTTGTCATCACTGCTTAGAGTCATCTGACACCAGTGATCTTTGTTCCTCATCCAAGTTTGGCTGCATGCTCAGATATGCCGATGCCCACTGACAGTTCTGAATCCATATGGTGGCCCAGGATACGAGTTAGTCAGCAGCCTCAAAAACTCCAAGGCCCAGTGGCAGCTCTGGGTCCATTTGCAGGCCCATGGTGTCCAGGGGCTGTTTCTTGTTCCATTCATATTCATTGCTAAGAGTCATCTAAAACCAATGATCGGTGCACTGGATCCAGTTTTGGCAAGAGATTCTACACTCCATCGCCTAGTGGCACTTCTTTGCTCATCTGCTGGCTCAGGAAGGCAAGGTGATATTTCTGGTTCCATTCTTCAACAATGCTTAGAGTCATCTGACACCAATGATTTTTGCTCCTGATCCAAGTTCAGTGGAGGCCTTGGACACCCCGAGGCCCAGTGGCAGTTCTACATCCATATCCTGGCCCAGGATCCGAGTTTGGTGGGGGTATATGACACACCACATCCCTGTGGCAACTCTGTGTTTACCTGCCAGCACAGATCTGAGTTTGCAATGGATTCTAAAATACCGAGGCACTGTGTCCATCCACTGGCCCAGGTGTGCCAGGGGATATTTCTGGTTACATTCATCCTCACTGCTTAGAGTCACTTGTTACCAATTATCTGTGCACCTAATCTGAGTTTGATGGCATTCGCCGACACTCCAAGGCCCAGTGGAATTTCTGTGTCCATCTGCCTGACCAGGATCTGATTTCAGCAACAGGCTCTGAAACCCAAGTCCTGGTGGCAGTTCTGTCTCCATCTGCTTGATCAGGGAATTCAGGGGCTGTTTCTGCTTCCATTTGTTGTCAATGCTTAGAGATATCTGACACCACTGATCTGTGCTCTCGATCTGAGTTTGGAGTGAGCTACATATAGAATCCCAGTGGCAATTCTGCATCTATCTGCTTGCACATGGAATCCAGGGGCTGTTTCTGGTCCCATTACTCATCACTATTTAGAGTCATCTGACAAGAGTGATCTGTGCTCTGGATCCGAGTTCTGGACAGAGCTCCTACTTGTCAAGAGGACCAGTGGGAGTTGTGTGTATATCTTCTGGCTCAGGTGTGCCATGTGATGTTTCTGTTCCCATTTCTAGTGACTATTTTGAATCATCTGACCCCAGTGATCTTTCCTCTTGATCCAAGTTCGGTGGAGTACATGGACACGCCTAGGCCCATTGGCAGTTCGGCATCCATATGCCGGCCCATAATCAGAGTTTGGGGTAGTATACAACACACTGAGGCAAAGTGGGTTCCAGTGTCCATCTGCAGGCCCATGGAGTTCAGGGGCGTCTTCTGGTTCCATTCATCATCATTGCTTTGAGTCATCTAACACAAGTGATCTTTGCACATGTTTCAGGTTTAGCAGGGAGATCCTACACACCAAGGACCAGTGGGAGTTCTGTGTTCATCTGCCAGCCCATATAGATCAGGGCCTGTTTCTTTTTCCATTTGCTGTCACTGCTTAGATTCATCTGACAACAGTGATCTGAGCCCATGACCCGAGTAAGACGGCTTCTACCACATGCCAAGGACCAGTGGGAGTTCTGTGTTCATCTGCCAGCCCATATAGATCAGGGCCTGTTTCTTTTTCCATTTGCTGTCACTGCTTAGATTCATCTGACAACAGTGATCTGAGCCCATGACCCGAGTAAGACGGCTTCTACCACATGCCAAGGACCAGTGGGAGTTCTGTGTTCATCTGCCAGCCCATATAGATCAGGGCCTGTTTCTTTTTCCATTTGCTGTCACTGCTTAGATTCATCTGACAACAGATATCATATCGCTGCTCATTATCCGAGTTTGTCTGCGGGTTTGGACATGGCAAAATCATGGCAATTCAGCCTCGATCTGCCCAGTTTCTGAGTTCAGAGGCAGGATCTGACACATTGAGGCCCAGTGGCAATTCTGGGTCCATCCACTGTCACAGGTAGGCCAGGGAATGTTTCTGGTTCCATTTGCCGTCACTGCTTAGAGTCATCTAACACCAATGATCTTACCTCCTTATCTGCAGGTTCGGATACACCGATGACCAGTGGAAGTTCTTAATCCATATGGTGGCACAGGATCCAAGTTCGTCAGCAGCCTCCAAAATGCTAAGTCCCAGTTGCAATTCTGGGTCTGTTTCCATTTACATTAATCTTCCCTGCTTACAGTCATCTGCCACCATTGATCTTTGCTCCTGATATGAGTTCGGTGGAGGCCTTGGACAGGATGAGGCCCAATAGCAGTTCTGGGTACATCTGACAGTCCAGGTAAGCCAGGTTCTGTTTCCAGTTCCGTTTGTCATCACTGCTTACAGTCATCTGACACCATTGATCTTTGTTCCTGGTTCGAGTTCAGCTGCAGTCTCAGAAATACCAAGACCCAGTGGCAGCTCTGTGTTTATCTACCAGCACAGGAGCTGACTACTACAACAGGTTCTAAAATACCGTGGCACAGTGGCAGTTCTGTGACCATCTGCTGGCCCAGATGGGCCAGGGGATGTTTCTGGTTACATTAATTGTCAATGCTTAGAGCCATTTGACACCAATTTTCTGTGCACTTGATGTGAGTTCAACGGCATTATCCAACACGCCAAGGCACATTTGCATTTCTGTGTTCATCTGCCAGACCCAGGAGTCCAGGGGCTGTTATTGCTTCTTGTTGCTGTCACAGGTTAGAGTCATCTGACACCATTGATCTGTGCACTGGATCCAAGTTTGGCAGCGAGATCCTACACACCAAGGCCCAGTGGCACTTCTGTGTCCTTCGCTGGCCCATGTGGCCAGGCAAAATTTCTGATTCCATTCGTCATCACTGCCTAGAGTCATCTGACACTAGTGATCTCTGTGCCACATCCAAGTTCTGCGATGGCTTCCTCACGAGGGCCCAGTGGCAGTTGTGTGTCCATCCAGTGCACAGGGAGGCCAAGGCTGTTTCTGATTCCATTTGTTGTCATTGCTTAGAATCATCTGACACCAATGATCTGTGCTCTGGATCCCAGTTCGGGGGTGAGCTCCTACAATTCAAAGCCCTTTGGTAGTTCTGCATCCATTTGCCTGCAAAGGGAGTCAAGGCGCTGTTTCTGTTCCATTCATGGAAACTATGAAGTCATCTGACAACAGTGATCTGTGATCTGGATCCGAGTTCTGGGGTGAGCTCCTACATGTAGAGGCCCAGTGGCAGTTCTGCATCAAATTGGTGGCCCAGTATCCGAGTTTGTCGGTGGTATATGATAGGCCGAGACCCAGTGGGAGTCTAGTGTCCATCTGCAGGCCCAAGGAGTTCAGGGGCTGTTTGTGGTACCATTTATCGTCATCGCTTAGAGTCATCTAACACCAATGATCTGTGTACTGGATCCAGGTTTGCCAGTGAGATCCTAGACACCGAGGCCCAGTGGCAGTTCTGTGTTCATCTGCCAGGCCATGGAGGTCAGGAGCTTTGTCTGGTTCCATTCATCATTACTGCTTAGAGGCATCTGACACCAGTGTTCTTTTCTGTGATCCAAGTTCAGCTGCGGGCTGAGATATGCCGATATCCACTGGCCGTTCTGGGTCCATTTGCAAGCCCATGGAAGTCAGAGGCTGTTTCTGTTTCCATTCATCGTCATTGCTTAGAGTCCTCTAACACCATTGATCTGTGCACTGGATCCAGTTTTGGCAGGGAGATTTTATACACCGTCAACCATTGGAACTTCTGTATTCATCTGCTAGCTCAGGGAGGCCAGGTAATGTCTCTGGTTACATTCGTCGTTTCTGCTTAGAGTCATCTAACAACAATGATCTTTGGTACTGATCTAAGTTCAGTGGAGGCATTGGACACGCTGAGGCCCATTGGCAGTTTTGCTTCCATATGCTGGCCCAGGATCCGTGTTCCGTGGCATTATATGACACACCTAGCCCAGTGGCAGTTCTGTGTCCATCCGCCTGCCCAGGTTAACCAGGTTGTGTTTCCAGTTCCATTAGTCGTCACTCCTTACAGTCTCTTGCTAAAATTGATCTTTGTTCCAGATATGAGTTCAGTGGAGGCCTTGGATACGCAGAGGCCCAGGAGCAGTTCTGTGTTTATCTGGCAGCAAAGGATCTGACTTCGTCAACGGGTTCTAATTTATCGAGGCACAGTGGCAGTTCTGTGTCAATCCACTGGGCCAGGTGGGCCAGGGGCTGTTTCCATTCCACTCATAACCACTGATTAGAGTCATCTAACACCAGTGATCTATGTGCCTGATCCTATTTTGACAGTGATCTCCCACATGCCAAGGCACAGTGGCAGGTGTGTTTCCATGTGCTGGCCGAGGTAAGCCAGGTTCTTTTTGCATTTCCATTTGTCGTCACTGATTAGAGTCATCTGACAACAGTGATCTGTGCTCTGGATCCGAATGCCAAGGCCCAAAGGCAGTTCTGCATCCATATGCTGGCCCAGCATCCGAGTTTAGCAGCGGTGTATGACACGCCAAATCCCAATGTCAGGTCTGCATCCATCTGTGGTCCCTGGATTCGTGTTCTGCATTGAGCTCCTACACGCCAAAGCCCAGTGGCATTTCTGCCTCCACATGTGGGCCCAGGATCCAAGTTCGGCAGCGGTATATGACACGCCAATGTGCAGTGGCAGTTCTGTGTCCATCTGCAGTCCCATGGAGGTCAAAGGTTGCTTCTGGTTCCATTGGTCGTCACTGCTTAGAGTCATCTGACACCAGTGATCTGTGCTATGGATCCAAGTTCTGCGGTGGACTCCAATAAGCTGAGGCCATCCAACA
>NW_023276919.1:6526943-6580983 GCF_003668045.3 Cricetulus griseus | reverse complement strand
CCACTATAATGCTATCTATCCCATAAGATTTCTGCTCCCCAGCAAGAGGTAAGTCTTCCTCTCGGGTGGGACTTCAGTGTCTGTCATATCCTTTGGCATAATGCCTAGGCCTTTGCCTGCAGTCTAGACTGAGAAAGCATCATCCTATGTGGAATGGGCTCCCTAACTCCATTGCTATGCTAGTACTGATCTACTACAAGGGGACGTATAGATTTCTCAGGCCTCCTCACTGACACCCACAATCATGGGGTCTGATTCAGATCCATGCTGGTATCCCAGTGATTATTCCCTCTGTTCAAAAGAAGCTGGGTGTTTTGGTTTTACAAGCCTGATCTTGGCCAATTTACTCATGACACCTCCTTCTCTGTAACTGGATTTTAGTTCATTTCACTGTTTAGTTGTGGGTATCTGCTTATATTTCCATCAGTTGCAGGATGAAGGCTATAGGATGGCATATAAGTTAGTCATCAATCTCATTATCAGGAGAGGGCATTTAAGGTAGTATCTCCACTGGTGCTTAGATGATTAGTAGTGATCTTTGTAGCTCTCCAGACATTTTCTTGTGCCTCATTCCTCTTTAAACTCATACTGGCTCCCTCTGTGATTGTAACTCTTAATTTGCTTTCTCTATTTTCCCCTATAAAACCAGAAGCATTTGTAAGGCAAAAACACACTCAGCAATACAAAAAGCAGCCCACAGAATGGGAAAAGATATTCACCAAACCCATACCTGACAGAGGAATGATCTACATAATTTACAAATAACACAGGAAGCTGGGCTCCAAAGCACCAAAACATCCAATTAAAAATTGGGGTTCAGAAAGAAAATCTCAAGTTCAACACATCCCTAACACAAAATATCCAAGAAATATGTGATACCCTGAAAAGACCAAACCTAAGAATACTAGGTATAGAAGAAGGTAAAGAAATCTAACTCATAGGCAAAGAAAACATATTCAACAAAATCATAAAAGAAAACTTCCCCAACCTAAAAAAAAGACAAGCAAATGAAAGTACAAGAAGCCTAAAGGACTTCAAAAAGACTGAATCAAAAAACATGTCTCCTAAACAGATAGTAATCAAAACACCAAACATACAGAATAAAGAGAAAATAATTAAGAGCAGCAAAGGAAAAAGGACCAGTAACATATAAAGGG
The DNA here is from genome assembly GCF_003668045.3 of Cricetulus griseus. Taxonomy (NCBI): domain Eukaryota; kingdom Metazoa; phylum Chordata; class Mammalia; order Rodentia; family Cricetidae; genus Cricetulus; species Cricetulus griseus. The sequence continues at coordinate 6,579,826 of NW_023276919.1, read as the reverse complement.
AATCCTATCAGAATTACACCTGACATTTCCATGGAAAATCTGAAAGCCAGAACATCCTGGATAGATATTCTACCTACAGTAAGAGACCTTGGATGCCAGCCCAGACTACTATACCCAGCAAAGCTTTCAATCAATATAGATGGAGAAAACAAGATATTCCATGATAAAACCAGATTCAAACAACACATATCCACCAATCCAGCCCTACAGAATGTTCCATAAGGAAAACTGCAACCCAAGGACTTAACTACAACCAGAAAAATATAGGCAATAGATAATCCTAGTTTACCAACAGCCAAAAGGAAAAAAAGGGATAGAATCCCACACATAATTTCACCACCACCGCCAAATACAAAACAAGAATGAAAAAACAATGGTCATTAATATCCTTCAACATTAATGGTCTTAACTTGCCTATAAAATGTGGTACATTTACACAATGGAGTACTACTCAGTGAAAAAAAAACAATGGAATCTTGAAACTTGCAGGAAAAAGGATGGATCTAGAAGAAACCATTCTGAGCGAGGTAACCCAATGGATTTTAGACATAGAGTAAGGATTCGAGCCTACAGTCCACACTGCCAAAGAAGCTAATAAACATTGATGGCCCTAAGAGAGACATACACAGTCCCCTGGAGAAGGGGAGAGGTTCAAGATCTGCTGAGCAAATTGGGAACACAGGAAGAGGGGGAAGGGAGCTAGGGGAATGAGAAGGGAAGAGGAAGAGGGATGCCGATGATATGAGGGAGCAGAAAATATGAGTCAGGGGAAGAATACACAATACCACGAATGGAGATATCATAATAGAGGGAGACATTTTTGGTTTACAGAGAAATCAGACACTAGGGTAATGTCTGAAGATCTACAAAGTTAACACCAACTAACTATCTCAGCAATGGAGGACAGGCTACCTTAAATGCCCTTCCCTGATAATGAGATTGATGATTGAATTATATGCCTTCATCCATCAGCTGTTGGAAGTAGAAGAAGACACCCATAACTAATCACCGATCAGAACTGGAACCCAGATGCAGAGAAGGACCAGTGAAGAGCACAGAGGTCCAGAACATGCTGGTGAAACACACAGAAACAGCTGACCTGAACATCTGGGAAATCTTGCCCCCCCAGTCTGATAGCTGGAATACCAGCATGGAACTGATCCAGACCCCAGGAACATGGGTTTCTGTGAGGAAACCTCAAAAATCTATGGGACCTCCTGTAGAAGCCCAGTATTTATCCCTAGCATAGGTGTGGACTTTGGGAGCCCAGTCCATATAGAGGAATACTACTGGGGTGGGCCTAGGCCCTACCCCAAAGAAAACGAAAACCTCTGATGACACCATATGGAAGGCCTCATCATCCAGGGGGAGCAGAAAGACATGTGACAGATAAGGTCTTAATTGGCGGGGCAGGTAGGGTAGGATAGCTGGGAGAAAGGAAAGGGGATTGTCATCTAAAACAATCTTGTTTCTAATTGAAATAAAAAAGTTGAAAAAAAGGACATAGATTAGCAGAATGGATAAGAAGACAGAATCCATCTTTCTGCTGCATACAAGAAACACACCTAAACTTCAAAGACAGATGGTACCTAAGAATTAAACTTTAGGAAAAGATTTTCCAATCAAATGGACACAAAAAACCAAGCAGGGTAGCAATCCTAATATCCAACAAATTGGACTTAAACTAAAATCAGTCAAAAGAGATGAAGAAGGTCATTTCCAACTCATCACAGGAGAAATCCATCAGGATGAAGTCTCAAATCTGAACATTTAAGCCCCAAACACAAAGGCATGAATCTTTGCAAAGTAACATTACTAAAACTCAAATCAAACATTAAACCACACACACATGTAATAGGAGACTTCAACACCCCACTCTCACCACTGGACAGGAACACCAGACAAAAATTTAACAAAGAAACAAAGAACTAATAGAAGTTATGGCCCAATTGGACTTAACAGGTATTTATAGAACATTCCACCCAATCACAAGCCAATATACCTTCTTCTCAGTGCCACATAGAACCTTCTCTAAAACTGAACACATACTTGGCAACATAGCAAACATCAACAGGTACAAAAAATTGAAATAACCACCTGTATCTTATCAAACCACCATACTTTAAAGTTAGGATTCAACAACAGCGTAAATTTCAGAAAATCAACAAAATCATGGGAATTAAGTAACACCCAATTGCACAACTCTTGGGCACAAGAAGAAATAAATGTAGAAATTAAAGATTCCCTAGAATTCAGTGAGAATTCGGACACAACATACCCAAACTCATGTGAAACTTTCAAAGCAGTGATAAGAGGAAAGTTCACAGCACTAAGTAACCACATTAAGAAAGCAGAGAATAATCACACTAGAGAATATAAACACAACTGAAAGCATTAGAACACAAAGGGACCAATACACCCTGAGGAGCAGATGCCAGGAATTAATCAAATTGAGGGCTGAAATCAATAAAATGGAAACTAGGAGAATAATACAAAGAATGAATGTATCGAGGAGTTGGTTCTTCGAGAAAATCAACAAGATAGACAAACCTTTATCCCAACTTACTGAACAGCAGGGAGTGAACATGCAAATCAATAAAATCAGGAATGAAAAAGGGGGTCATAAAAATGGACACTTAGGAAATACAGAAAAACCTGTACTCCACAAAATTGGAAAATTTAAAGGATATCAACAATTTTCTGGACAGTATCACTTACCAAACTTGAAAGAAGAACAGAGAGGCAACTTAAACAGACCTATAATCTAGAAGGAAATAGAAGTAGTCATCAAAATTTTCCAACCAAAAAAAGCCAAGGTCCAGCTGGGTTCAGTATAGAATGATACCAGAAATTCAAAGAAAAGCTAATACTAATTCTCCTCAAAGTTTTCCACACAATAGAAGCAGAAGAGTCATTGCCAAGCAATTTTCATGAGGCTTCACTTACCTTGATAACCTAGTGACAAATAGACACAACTAAGAAAGAGAACTACAGACCAATATTCCTCATGAACATTAATGCAAAAATACTCAATAAAATACTGGCAAATGGAACCCAAGAATACGTCAGAGAAATCATCCACCATGATCAAGGAGGCTTCATCCCAGTGTCGCAAGGATGGTTCAACATACAAAAATTCATTAAAGTAATCCACCATATAAACAGATTCAGGGAAAAAACCCGACATGATCATTTCAATAGATGCCACAAAAGCCTTTGAAAAATCCAACATCCCTTCATGATAAAGGTCATAGAGAAAAAAGGTATAATAGGAATATACCTTAATACAATAAAAGCATATACAGCAAGCTCACAGCCAACATCAAATTAAATAGAGAGAAATTCAATGCATTTCCACTAAAATCCGGGACAAGACAAGGCTGTCCTCTCTCTCCATACCTCTTCAATATTGCCCTTGAAGTTCTAGCTAGAGCAATGAGACAACAATAGGAGATCAAGGGAATACAAATGAGAAAGGAAGGAGGCAAACTCTCACTGTTTGCAGATGATATGAGAGTCTATATGAGTGACCTGAAAAATTCTACCAGGGAATTCCTACAGCTGAAAAACACCTTTAGCAAAATGTCAGGATACAAGATTAACTCAAAAAATCTGTAGCCCTAATAAATACTGATGACATATTGGTGGAGAAAGAAATGAGAGAGACATCATATTTTACAACTGCTACAAACAACATAAAATACCTTGGGGTAATGCAAACCAAAAATCTGAAAGACCTGTACCGCAAGAATTTTTAGTCTCTAAAGAAAGAAAGAAGATATCAGAAAATGGAAAGATCTCCCATGGTCTTGGATAGGTAGGATCTACATAGTAAAAATGGCAATCTTGCCAAAAGCAATCTACAGATTCATTGCAATTCCCATCAGAATCCCTAAACAATTCTTCACAGACTTTGAAAGATCAACTGTCAACATTATATGGAGAAACAAAAGACCCAGGATAGCCAAAACAACCCTGTACAATAAAGGAACTTCTGGAGGCATCACCATCCCTGACTTCAAGCTCTATTACAGAACTGTAGTCCAGAAAACAGCTTGGTACTGGCACAAAAAAGACAGATAGATTGATGGAGTATAGTTGAAAACACTGATATTAACCCACATACCCACAAACAACTGATGTTTGACAAACAATCTAAATTTTACGATAGAATAAAAAGAACATCTTTAACAAATGGTGAAGGCATAACTGAATGCAGGATTGTAAAGACTGCATATAAATCCAAGTCTATCCTTAAGCACAAAACTTAAGTCAAAACTGATTAAAGATATCAACATAAATCCAGCCACAAGGAACCTATTAGAAGACAAATGGAAGCTACCCTTAAATTAATTGGTACAGCAGACAACTTCCTGAACATTACACCAGTAGCATAGACACTGAGACCAACAATTGATAAATGGGACCTCCTGAAACTGAGAGGCTTCTGTAAGGCAAAGGACACAATCAGCAAGACCAAACTGCAGCCAACAGACTGGGAAAAGATATTCACCAACCCCAAAACTGACAGAGGGCTGATCTCCAAAATATACAAAGAATTCAAGAAGCTAATCTCCAAAACACTAAACAATCCAATTAAAAAGTGAGATGCAGAACTAAATAGACAATTCTCAATAGAGCAATCTAAAATGGCTGAAAGACACATAAGAAAGTGTTCAACATCCTTAGCCATCAGGGAAATGCAAAATAAAACAACTCTGAGATACCAACTTACTAATGTCAGAATGGCCAAAATAAAAAATACCTATGACAGTTTATGCTGGAGAGGGTGTAGAAATAGGGGAACACTACTCCACTGATGGTGAGAGTTCCAACTCATACAGCCACTTTGGAAATCTGCACAGCAATTCCTCAAAAAACTAGGAATCAGTCTAACACAAGGTCCAGCAATTCCACTCTTGTGTGTATACCCAAAAGAAGCACATTCATACAATAAGGACATGTGTTCAACAATGTTCATAGCAGCACATTATTTGTAATAGCCAAAAAACTGGAAGCAGCATAGATGCCCCTTAACTGAAGAATGGATAGAGAAAATCTGGTACAATTACACAATGGAGTACTACTCAGCAGAAAAAAAAACAATGGAATCTTCAAATTTGCAGGAAAATGGATGAAACTAAAGAAACCATTCTGAGTGAGGTAATCCAATCACAAAAAGACAAATTTGGTATGTCCTCACACGTATTTGGATTTTAGACATAGACTAAAGAATTACCAGCTTTCAATCCACACTGTCAGACAAGCTAGTAAAAAAGGAGGATCTTTAGTGAGACATACATGGTCCCCTGCAGAAGGGGAAAGGGTCAAGATAACCTGAACACATTGGTTCACGGGAGTAAGGGGGAGGGAACTTGGAGAATGAGAAGAGGAGAAGACGAGGGGTTCAGACTACATGAGGGAGCAGAAAGTTTGAGTCAGGGAAAGAATAGATGATAACAAGAATGGAGGTACCATAATAGAGGGTTTACAGAGAAATCAGGAACTAGGAAAATGTCTGTAGATCTACAAAAATGACACTAGCTAACAATCTAAGCAACAGAGGAGAGGCTGCCTTAAATGCCCTCCCCTGATAATGAGATTGATGGATGACTTATGTGCTGACTGATAGCCCTCATCCAGCAACTGGTGGAAGTAGAAGCAGACACACACAACTAATCAGCGAACTGATATGGAATCCAGTTGCAGAATAGGACGAGTGAAGAACAAAGGGGTCCAGACCAGACTGGTGAAACCCACAATAACAGCTGCCCTGAACATCAGGGAGCTCTTGGCCCCCAGTCTGATAGCTGGGATACCAACATGGGACTGATCTACAACCCAGGAACATGGGTTTCAGGAAAGAAACATAGGAAATCTACCTGACCTCCTGTAGTAGTTCAGTACTTATCCCTAGCATAGGTGTGGATTTTGGGAGCCCATTCCACATAAAGGAATACTCCGTGAGCCAAGACACACGGGGGTGGGCCTAGGCCCTATCCCAAATGATACGACAGACCATTATGACACCTTATGGAAGGCCTCACCATCAAGGGGGAGCAGAAAAAATATGTGATAGTTATGGTTTTATTTGGGGAGGGTGGGGAAGGGGGGTAGGGAGCGGGAACTGCGATTGTCATGTAAAACAATCTTGTTTGTAACTGAAATAAAATATGCAGAAAAATAAAATGGGTTAGAGATCTAAATAGATAATTCTCAATAGAGGAATTTAAAATGGCTGAAAGACATATAAAAAAAATGCTCTACATGCTTTGCCATCAGGGAAACACAAATGAAAACACATTTTTAGCTTTTAATGAGGGTGTCATATTCTTAATAATTTATACTAATGGAAATTACATTCAGGGAGAAAATCGAGGGTTTTTGTCCACACAAACTCATGGAGGAATATTATAATCACATGAAAATCTAAAAATTATTAAGAACTTACTTTTCACAATGGAAGTGTGTGACCTCTAATTCAAGAGTATAGGCCACAGCACCTGAGGTCATTTGAGATCCCAGGAAGGAGAGGTTTTAGAGGGGCCAGAAACATCAAGGGACACTCAATATGATTCTGTGTAGATAGAATCTCAGTTCTCTACTGAGAATGTACAAAGGGGACACTGAGCAGTTCCTCCCTTGTACATTAACTCATATAGAATCCTGGCTTGTTATAATTTGCTTTACTGCAAAGGAACAGGAAGGCGGTGTTTTCTACTTTCTCTTGTGAAACAATTTTGGAGTTGTTCAAACCTGGCCTAGAAACTGCACTCTTCACTGAGGTCCATAGACTTTAAAACAGCATAGGCTTTAATGAGAGAAAACTCACCTCAATGCATGTTGATTTCTAGGAGGTACAATGGATATGGCTTTGGGGAGAACAAAATACTCAATAATAATACTGTATTTCAGCTTCGAGTGGTTTCGTGCACACATGATATGTGTTCAAAGAATTCCACAATGCTGTACAGTGACATATGCCTTGGCAAAAAGGTAGACACAGGTATCAGTGAACATAGGATACAAAATTGATACCCAGCCTCACATATATTCCATTTTAAATGCACCAAGAAGTGTTACTTTTTTCTAGATTCCTAGTAGATTTGTTTGGGGAAAACATTTTATAATTCAAGAAGAAGTGTTTTCATTCCCTTAGTCATGATCCTACAGAGGCACCTTGATTTATTGTGAGATTTTCTGTGAGATACCTGGTAAAAGACTAAGACCTTTGTGGCAGGAGACATTATCTAAAATTATTAGCTGTCCATGTGCTACTCATTTTTGTACCTGTGAGCAGAGACTGTCTGAAAAGCATAGGCTCTAGAGTCTGGAAACTCCCCACTCTTCCTTCCTGATCAGCCAGCCTGACCCTTTCCAAGCTGAGTGTACCTTCTGCTCTTGCCGACTCCTGTCCAAAGTCCCAATCACCCTTGATCCCTGTGGGCCTGAGCCTGCTTGGAGTGGACTCGCACAGCCAGGAGGAGCTCCCTGAGTCTGGAAACACCACACTCTTCCTTCTCACTCTGTCAGCCTGATCCCTACCGAGGCCTAACCCCTACCGACTGATGAGACTACCAGGAGAGGCAAGACCATCCAGAGATTCGGACATAGAAGTCCTGGCCCACACACCACAGGGTCACAAGAATAGCTAGAGAAACCCCACCTGCACCCACTAGAAGAAGACGTGGGAAGAAGAAGACAGAACAAGAACACACTCAACAACAGAAAGACCAATATGACACCACCAGAATCTAGGGACTCCAAACCAGGAAGATCTGAAAAGCCCAACACAAAGGATGAAGAAGAAAAGGACCTCAAAAATTATCTCAGGAAGGTGATAGAGACCTTTAAAGAGGAACAAGAAAATCCCTTAAAGAAATAGAAGAAAAAACAAGCAAAAAAATCACATGAAATGGAGGAAAAGACAAACCAAAAATATTCAAGAAATAAATCTCTTAAAGAATCTAAAGAAAGGCAAGAAAAAAACAACAAAACAAGTGAAGGAAACACTCGAAACAGTTCAAGGCATGAAAGCTGAAATAGACACAATAAAGAAAACACAGAATGTGGTGATGCTGGAAATAGAAAGGCTGGATAAACTATCAGGAATCGAAACTGCTCTTATTCTAGTGTTTTTCATATCTCCTACTGGCTTGTCTTGCTAATCTGAGCTCAAAAATTTATTTTGTGAATCTCCTCAATCTACATAGTTATTATTACCTTCCTTATCTATATAACTCTTATATTTATCCCTACCTCCCTTGTCATTCCTACCACATCTTTCAAAATACCATGAATGCCATTGAAACATTTTAGTTTGCTGAGAGAAAAAGTTTCCAACAGGACTTGTCTCAGGACAAGGAAATTGGCACCAACCCGAGGGCAGACAAACAATCCTTTTTGGGTCACACCTGGCCAACAGACAACTGGGGACTTTTCAGGGTACATTCTGTGCTTTTTCCTTTGTAGAAAAGCATTTCCCACTCTAACATGACTTCATACTTTTTAATAAATCACTATGTGCCCATTGCCTGTATGCTCATCTGCATTTTTTTCCTATATAAGGAGCTTACACCCCATGCTGGGGTGTGCAGCTTTCCCGATATTGCTGACATCCGAATGTGCATGCATTCAATGAACCCTCTTGCTTTTGCAGCTCTCGGTATTGTTTCTCAGTCTCGGGGGCTCCTTGGGACCCTGTGTCCCTAGGGGTCTAGGGTCTTTCATTTGGTGAGCCAGCCAAGAGGTCAGAGGAGACCCCAGACTCATTATCTCGACTCAGAAGAGGTAAGTACCGCCGGCTTATTTTGATTTATGTTTTCTATTTGTCTGTCTATTTGGAAACCCTGTATAGACTATGCAGGCTTTGTAGAGACACACAAGGTAGACTGATGAATCACTCCCCTGGGAGTCCACCCCTGGCGGATGCTGCATGGGAAGTTTGGGTGGGCCCAGGACGAGCAGGCAACCCTAGTCCCTAGGAGCGGACAATGCAAGTCTCTGCTCTCTTTGAATTTGTGGTTTCAGTTCAGCACGGTTTTGCAGCCTTGCAGCCTGACTGTATGACTCAGTGTTTGTCTCTTTTTGTTTTTCACTATCTGACCACCATGGGACAAAAAATAATGACCCCCTTATGTTTGACTCTAGACCACTGGGGAGACGTTTGGGACTGAGCCAGCACCCAGTCCCTGGATGCCAAAAAGAAAAAAAAACTGACAAACTATGCAGTTCCAAATGGGCACCATGTAATGTTGGCTGCCTCCGGATGGTTCTTTTAATCTTAAGATTATTTTACAAGTAAAAGAAAAATGTTCGATTCTGGATCCCACGGAAACCCTGACCAGATTTGTCTAAGATGGGGATGTCTAAGAGAATAAAAAAAAGAGCAAAAAGTAATAAAAATTAAAGAGGGTCAAAAGAAAGTCATAAAAATGTCAGAGAAAAATGTAAACTGTTTTCTATGGGCTCTCATATCAATTTATAATAATACAGGTTAAAAATTTTGAACACACCAGGTTAATTTTGTTTAAAAATTTTATTTATGTCCCCACCCCCCCCAAATTCTGTATACTTGTTAAAAGTTTCTATCTGTGTTTTCTGGTTTAAACGTAAATTTTATTAGAAGCCAAAAGCCAAAACAAAAATGGTTCAAATATTTTTGCTGTCTAATGCTAACATCAGCCAGTCATTTATGGACATAGCTCAGAATTTATCTCTGAGCTCCAGTCATTAAATTTGGTTATCAGAAATTCAGATATCTTTTTAATAAACATAATATTAAAGCTGTTTCATGGTTAAATCTGTCAAAAAGTTAAAACTAGTAACACTGGAAATTGACAACATAAATTTAATAGTCACCCAGATGATAATGATTTTAAACACATCAAAGGTGCTTTATTTTCGATATTCTTACAAACAGACATTAAATGATTTTTAATTGTTCAAATTTGTAAGGTTATAAAATATTAATGCTTCTGTTATATTATTAATATTTGTGCTTAAATCAAAAGAGCTAAAATTTAAGATCACAGCCAAAAGTTGCATATGGTAATAAAAAAAGATTGAGCTGTATATTTCTTATGGTACATTAAGACAATGACCTAAGTTTAACAAAGGGCTTACAATAACTGCTAAACCCATGGGTCTCAATTCTTTAGAATTTTAAAAACAAAACTCTTTTATAAAGGTAGCCTAGGACAACCTGTATATCAGATGTTTACATTGATAAAGGTAAACCTGACAATATAAAGTCTTAGTTTTATAAAAGCTGCTAACCTATTATTAGATGTTAAAAAATGTAAGTTACCAGCCATTCTTCTAAATTAACAAGTTGCCAGATTTACCTAGGCATACTTCTAATACTACAGAGATCTGCAGAACATGGCATTTAAAATGTTAACTAAAAAAGTTTATAATATCAGAGATTTTCAGATTCTGACAGTGACCCAACATCACTAAAGAATATTATGGTGCTCCATTGACTGTGACAATGCTGACCAGTGAGCATGATGCTCAGATGCTACACCTACTGCCAGGCAGGACTGGGCTCAGACTGTGGACAGGCTACAGGACATGGGAGAATTGATTGAACCAATTTTGCCTAGTCAAAATAAGGTCAGTCTTTTCCATTTCTCTCTTCCACAGAGAGAAAAAGCTCTCACTTTATGAACCTGGTAAAGATTTACATGGGCCCCAACACTATTGAGATTTGGGTATGGGTAACTGTATATAGACTGGAACCTGTCATTTTTAATAGTTTCAAAAACTGCATAAAATTTATCATTCTCAGATCTCTGATTATATTAATGGTTAAACTATGTTAAACTATAGCCATCTTAATAGCTCATTTAATAAAATTCTGATAAGCTGATAACACCAACCACCTACTGTTCAGTCACAAGCTCAATGTATTTAGATTTATTTAGTTGTCATCTATTTATAAACTTAAAGGGCTTTTCATGAGGCCAAAGACACCTCTGTCCAATCTGTACCTGACTCTCTAGACAGAAGAAAAATGTACAAGCTTCTAATCCAAATCTACAGTTTTTGTTAGAAGTCAAAGGTATAAATATGTTTCTGCCCTTGTACAAATACCCACTATCTGCTTTTTCTGCAATGTAGATTTCAATACAGATTGGTAATGATAAAATGTCTAAAATTTCTATGTCCTATTATATAATAAATTCCATATAGTCTTCAAAGGTTCAAAAGTCATAAAGCTTAGATCCACTTTTCACACGTAAGAAAAGGACTCCAGATGAGTACAACATATGTTATCCCATCTATTTGTACATGAGGATGAGATTTTCTCCTTTGTCTCAGAACTCCTTTAATTCTTGATCACTAGAAATATGGGCCTAAGAGTTCCAATAAGATACATAAGTTTTAAGCTGGTCTGTCTAATGGACCATTACCTCCAATAGTCAGAGGTTTCCTCTGCTGAATAGTAATTCAAACTGACAACTTTCAATTAAGTTTGCCCAAATTTAAAAAGGGAAGGAGAAAAGCCCCAGTTAAATTTGAACTTACACAAATCACAAATTTAATTAGCATAAGTGTATACTATACAGTATTTGGTGAACACATGTTCAAAAGAGTATCTCATATGAAATACAAATTTTACTGGGCAACAAGTCACTTGTCAGACAGTAGAGGTATATGTCGCAGTTTAAATGAGTTGCCCTGAGGCCTGGAGCTGATTGCCACAGCAATAACTAACATTGAAAATGTGGGCAAATAAATAGTATACACAAATGGTATCTGAAACATTTAAAAGAAATCCAAAACACAATTATACTACATATCAACCGAAAAAAAGTCTTCCACAGGTTATGGGGTGTCCTCAAATCTGCTGATTTCCATGCTCATTCTAGCTCAAAAGATACACAAAGGTTTTGGAAAAGGTGAAAGAAACACAGGATTTTCTAAGATGACACATAATCAGGAAGACAGTAAGGAGAATAAGGAGGGATATCTTCCCTATGTTCCACCTGAGTTCAGGTACTATGCCTGATTCAACTTTGTATTTCACAATATTTAAATTATGATGTGACAGAGAAAGTCCAGTAAATATTTACTGCCTAATCATATAAATAGGTGAATGGATAAAAAGATAAGCATAAGACATACATTAATTAAAGGAAAACTAATAAAATTTGTACTGATTAACTCAAATTGAATCCATTCAGACTTATGTATGAAAACAATAGTAAAACTGTGAAATAATATAGTCTGAAATAAGGACTTTTAACCAAATAGTGGTATTTGAAATATAGCCTCCAAACCAAGGCACTTTTACTGGTTCATCACTGATAATCATAAAAATATTTATTCTTGTCTCCAGAAATTTCCTGGCAAATTATATGTAAACACGGTTAATCAGGAATATCTTTTAGAATTGTGAGTCATGGGTTACTCATAGTATTGAAATATCTTACAAATTAATTCAATTACAAAGTCCTGAAATTTCAAGAAAACTGAATACACAGAGGAGTAGTCTATATCAGACATTCAGAAAGGATAGTTTACAAGTATTAGATGGAAAAAAAGATTTTTCTGGTAAAAAATTATGTGAACAGTTTAGACACTGCTACTGGAAATATGTCATATTACTTGCTATAATGGGTTGAATTTTGCTCTTTACTACTCTCTACAGAGATCCCATAGGAAATGAGTCTCTGCTAAACAAAGCAGAAAGGTAATGAAGAAACAACCATAGGACCTACCTAGAATGGGAATCATTGCAGAGGAAATCACAATCTTAAGAGAATTTTGAAGATTTCAATTCAATAAGATACATCATATTTTAGCTAAAAGACCTAGATATCTTAGGTTATTAGGAAAGGTTTTCATTGATTTTTATAGTTCTCCCATAAACAAGTTGTAATTATTTGGTTAAGAAAAAAAATATCTTTCTCTGGGACTGAACATCCTCACAGCAATTTTCATTACTTTTGCCTACTTTTTTACACTGCCGTGAGCATCATTTAGTAGACTGGTTCCCTAGAATAATATGACCCTTAAACTCTGATCTTGCAAATGGCATACACCATTTTATAAAGGTTAAGAGAATTTTGAAAATATGGAAAAAGGATTTCTGGGGAGTGGAAACAACAATATATAGAAATGTATAAGTTTTGTCTTTCAGAAGGCTTCCATGTTAAACCAAAAGCTATTTTCAGGAGATTTTCCCTGAGCGCTACATCAGTGAATACTAAAGCAGGAAAGTTATGGCCTAGAGGCCAAGACGGAATCCTGGTTGGTAAATGAGAACCTGCCAGAAAGTCAGTATATCAAATCTCCATATTCTCACTCCTGCTTCATGAAACTCAGGGAGCTTTCTCATTTTTTGTTGAAAAGGAAGTGTGAGATTTTCAAAAATCTGCTTCATAAGAAATGTGACAGGAAAGTAAAAGACCTTTCCGGGCCAAGAAGGAAGAAATGATATACTAAGTCAAAATGTTATTTAAATAAAGCTTATTAAGGAATTTAAAACTTTCACTTCATAGGATTTGTGGAAAAGAATTTTAAAAAGCAGTAATGACATGAATCCAAAAAGATGATTTATGCATAGATCACTTCTTTGTGGTTGTTTATATTTAGTGTGTATGTAAGTATATTTTAATGAATTTACTATTCAAAATGAGTAATACCTATATTGATTGATTGACATTCTGGCAGGTTTTAAAGTCCTTAGTTGCTTTTGTGTATTAAAAGTGGTTATGAGTCTTGTATAGTTCATAGTATGAACAATTTCCCTTGCAATTATTTTGCTCATGTTATTATCTAAACTATAGTGCAAGTAATAATGCAGCCCTCTTTGAATGTTTTTCTCTAGGGAGAATTGAGTGGAGGTCTCTGGTCCATTACTCCTTCAAGTTCAGTCCTATCATACTCTACTTAATGGCAGCTCATCGATGACCACAGTATGGGAACAGTTTAGTTTCCTTTACATCACACTCCATGATAATTTGCAGTGGCAAAATATATAACAAGGAAGCACTGCATAAAGGACAGAGTCTACAGAATCCTGAAAATCAAACCACTTCAGTTTTACTTCACTCAGTATCTTCACACAGATAAATAGGGCTTATGACTATGCAGAACAAAGCATGGAGCAATAGTTTTACAAACTATCCAAGCTCAGTGATTGATACTGACTTGTATTACTGTGCTCACTGCAAGTTTTCACACCAATGGTTAAAACTATGAAAGAAATGAGGCTTTAAAGAAGAACAGGAAGTTTTAGAGGGCAATTGTATGCATCAGAAGAAACGAATAAGAATTGTGTACAAAAAACACAGTACATGGGGAGTATGGATTGAGACGTGTGAATGAAGATGGCAGAGACAGGAAGATGAGATTTAGAAGGATATAGTGAGGAAGAAGAGAGATAATGGAGGAAGATAAGAAAGGAGTAATCTTAAAAGACACATTAAAAGGCTTCTTTAGTTGTGCATCAAATGATATTATCAACAAAATAAATATATATCAGGAGAAAAGCATAAATCATGTGTCATTTCAGTGGTAATATGTAGTATTAGAAAATTTTCTATAATTCAAAAACAAAAACCTAATTAATAATTGGCAAAGTTCTTAAGCACACACTTTGCTACAATATCTATAAAAATAGCCAATGAACACATTCTTAACATCACTCCTTATGAGAAATGTGAAAATAAAAGCCAAACAGTGGACAAACTACAAAATATGTAGTTCAGTAGGCAACAGTGCTTGGTGTCCACCCACACTATCTGAGTTTGATCCCAGGTACCCACATGCTAGAAAGAGAATGCAGATATTGAAAGTTGTCTCCAAATCTATAAACATACATCATAGAAGTGCCACACACAAAAAGAAAGAAAAACAAATTTTATAACATATTTATTTAAGGGCTGGAGTTACAGTTCAGTGGTAGAGAGCTTCCCTGTCATGAACAAATGCTTGGGCTTTGATCCCCAGAACCAGAAAAATACATGCCACTTCATAATCATTAAGGTGAGCGTTATAAAAATAAATATTGCAGCTGGGCAGTGGTGGTGCATGTCATTAGTCCCAGTAATCAGGAGGCAGAGGTAGGCAGCTCTCTGTGAATTCAATACAAGCATCATCTAAACAGCTAGTTCCAGGAAAACCTCCAAAGCCACAGGAAAACCTTGTTTCCAAAAAGCCAAGAAAGAAAGAGAGAGAGACAGAGAGGGAGGGATGGAGAGAGACAGAGAGGGAGACAGTGAGGGAGGGAGGGAAGGAGGGAGGGAGGGAAGGAGGGAGGGAGGGAAGGAGGGACAGACGGAGGGAGGGAAGGAGGAAGGAAGGAAGGAAAGAAAGAAAAAGAAAGAAAGAAAGAAGAAAGAAAGAACGAAAGAGAAAGAAAAACAGAAAGAGAATGCAAAAGAGATAGAGAAAGAAAAAGAGTGCAAAATAAAAAATGCAGAAATTAAATGTTGTTGCTGAAGCAGATAAATTAGTCTTTGAGAGTTACTGTTAGAAACATAAAGTGGTAAAGCCACTGTGGCAAACACTTTAGTCATTTCTCCATAATTCAACAGAATTGCTATGTGATATAAGCATTCTACTTCAATATAGAATTGAGTCCAATATTTTATAGCCATTTCAGCAGGCTCAAAGAATGCATTTCTCTTGACTTCTAGCAAAGAAAGACATACATCTCTATTTCATCTTGTAAAAACTGAGTTTTTGTTTCCAATCACTTCTCCTGAATTTAGTTCCATGTTAGTTATAGTTTAACAAAACCTTCAGTAGTGAACTAGTACAATGCATAAAATAGACAAAAGAGGATCTGTGACATCTTTAGACTCCTGATAAATCCCAATGACCCATTGGGAAACAACCTATGAATCTATGAGATTTATAGATACATATCTTTGTGTTTTTAAAGGAGGTATTTTTCTGGAAACTATACAGAAACATCAACCATCATCTCATCACAAATTCCTACCTTTGGTTCTGTTTCAGAAGAATCATATTAAAAATTGAAAGAGCCAGATGTTAGTGGCACATGCTTTTAATCACAGCACTTGAGATGCAGAAGCAGGTGGATATCTTTGAGTTCAAGGCCAGCCTGGTCTCCAGAGTTAGTGCCAGGATAGGTTCCTAAGCAACACAGAGAAACCCTGTCTCGAAAAAACAAAAAAAAATACATAATTGAATTTCATGTATGTATTTCCAGCAGTGATTTTCTCATTGTAAGATCCCAACTTACAAGGAACGACTGGGAACACAGTCCTCTATGATATTAAAGATGGAATCAGCACTGTATCTGCTGTGTGGTCTATTATGAATAGATTCTAAGAACCTCCAGTAGTTGACATCATTTCAGATGCAAACAGCTGGCTACTGGGTACTTAGGCTACATCTGGTTGTCATTGGGATGGGTAGCCTTTAAAAAGTAGTTGAATCTTTATTTGGAAAATGTCAATTAAAGGATTATACCACAAACACTCTGTCATTACATGTAAAATTCTTTCACATAGATTTTAGGAAATGCATAGTTCAGGCTTCCTCTATATCAAACTAAAATCTCTGGGATAGTTCATAGATAACCATATTTCTTATACATTGCCAATATGATTTTAAACTGTATCCATGAACAATTTTCTGGATAGGTATGGCATACGAAAATTAAATCAAGACCAGGTAAACAATTTAACACACCTATAACACTTTAGGAAACAGAAGCAGTCATTAAAAGACTCACAACCAAAAAATCCCAGGGCCACATGGTTGCAGCACAGAATTCTCCAAGAATTTCCAAGAAGAGCTAATACCAAAACTCCTCAAGTTGTTCAAACGATAGATAACCACACCACAATTAACTACTCCAGAGAAGAGCAAGGTAATTAAGAACACCCTAAGGGAGACACATATGTCGCCCTGGAAAGGGGAAATTGATGAAATCTCCTGAGAAAACTGAGCCTAGGGGCAGGGGAGGGGCAAAAAGGCTATAGGGCAGTTGGGGGAGGGACCGAGTTGGGGGGAAGATATGGAAAAGATATCTTGATATGAGGTGTTCTTATGATATCAGTGAGAAAAAAATGTTGTTAGGGAAATGCCCAGGAATCCAAAAGGATGACCCAAGCGAAGAATCCTAGAAATAGTGGAAAGGGTGCCTGAACTGGCCTTCCCATGTAATCAGATTGGTGACTACCCTAATTGTCATCATATAATCATTGAGTAATGGATGGAAGCAGATGCAGAGATCCATATCCAAGCACCAGGCCAAGCCAAGTAAGTCTAGTCAAACAGAGGAAGGAGTGATTTTATGGGTTGGTCAAAATTATGATGGGAAACACAGAGACATCTTACACGATATCCTGGGACCTCATCAACTTTAGAGATATAACTGGTAGCTTGTGTGGGACCAAACTAAGCCCTCTGCATGTGTGTGATAGTTGTGTAGCCTGATCTGTTTGCACTAACATTGGCAGTGGGACCAGTATCTATCCCTGGGGCATGAGCTACCGTTTTACAGCTTGCTGAGCTTTAATGAAGGAGAGAGATGTATCCTGCCTCAATTGAATATGCTAGGTTTGATAACTCCCATGGGAGGCTTTACACTTTCTGAGGAGTGAATGGGTGTGGGTTGGGCACCAGTGGGTGTCACAGAAGAATGGGAGGGAAGGAGAATTGTGGTTGGCATGTAAAATGAATAAAAAAATTTCTTACGAATTACATAAAGGCCATTACACCCCAAGTAAATGATGCAGTACTACCAAAACTTTTCAGAATTTGGACAGAACTAGAATTCTACAAGCCTGGATAAGCAGCTGAAGGTTGCTTATAAACTTTGTTGTGATCTATCATTGCCTAAAATAAGTCACTTTCTTCTTGGGTGAAATTAAGTAGTTTTATCTAAAAGTATTTTTTGAAGAGTTGTTAGATGGAATATTACAAAAACAAGCCTTACCTTCCAAGTGTATCCGTCTTCTGTTGCATTTAATGTAGCTAAAGACAACCAGAGCTAATTAGGACACCATCTCCCAATGTATCCTATAATAACACACAAAAACAAAAAGTTAGAAAGAGTAAAGCTTTCCCAAGACCAGAACCAGAAAAGAAGTGAAAAGTCTTAAGTATGAGGGAAAGCCTCTATACATCTTTAACACTACCTTGAAAAAGTAAAACATGATATGGGAAAGGATATTTTAAAGGCAAAATACAAAGGTAACAATGGTAATACTGGAAGGAATAAATTTCTTTACAACAGAATATCACCAAAAGATGACTGGGAAAAATGACAGTATTACAAAAACAACAAAATGACTGCAATTAATACATATCTTAACATAATTCTGACTCTTAATTTTCTGACATTCCAATTAAAAGACATGGGTTGACAGATATGGTAGCATAAGGGAGATCAAGCTATTAGTTACCTGCTACAAATGCAATTCAGTGGCAATAAGACAGGTTGAAATTTACATGTGCACACAAACAATATCCTTACTGATAGTCCACAAAGTACGTTTTAAAGAGACAAAGAAAGTTACTACATATATATTGTGACTAATACAAAACAAGGACATAAACATATATTTATGTGACATTAGCATACCAAATTTTATAAAATAAACACTATTAAGCAAAAGATAACAGATTTCAACATTATATTGGGTGATTTGAATACAAGATTATTACCAACAGACAGGTCCTCACATCAAAAGGAAAACAAGGAAACATGTTACATAGAAATAAATGAACTGAACTAAAATCTAGAGAACATTCCAAGGAACAAGATCAGAACACATTCTTCTCCACAGCCTAAGGATTTTTCCTAAAAGATAGTTATATTTTATATAAAGCAATTCTTAGCAAACACAAGATAACTAAAGTAGTTTATATTTATGACAGCATTTTAAAAAGTACACGCCAGCACAAAAATTAACTATAGGAACTATACACAGAGATTAGAAAAATAAAACACTTTGAAAAATCAGTGAGTCTCTAAAGAAATTGGGAGTGGGTTCAAAAATCCTACCCAAATAGTGGTAGGAATGAAACCGAACATAATTAATATGAAGGAGAACGTAATATAACAGAACATTGTTGGGAAATAGAATGAAATTATTACAAGAAAGAAATCTATTTCTCTAACTCTCTACATTTTAAAAATTAGGAACTGGAGATGACTCATCAGAAAAAGGTTCTTGCCAGCAAGTCTTAATTGAATTCCTGGAAAACATGGTAGAAAAAAGGGAAATTAACCTCAGTAAGATATCCTCACCTACCATCCACATGTGAGTTATTACATGTGCACACCTGATTGTATGCTAAGTTCATGAGTACACACACAAATGTTGAAAATATCAAAGAAAACTCAAATATGCTTAGTTACAAAAAATGACAAAGATCAGAACTCATTATCATGGGTTCGGAATATTTTTTTCATTCAATGAATAATAGTTTTTTACATAATATTCTTTATTTTTACAAAATTATAATTTCACATATAAATCCCTTCTGCCTCTCCCCACCAAAACCCTCCAACACCCCCTCTCTCCTCCCCTCCACATAGAGGGTAGAGCCCTCCATGGAGACTCCCCAGATTCCACATCATCATCCTGGGCTGGGCCTAGGCCCTCCCACTGGGCTCTCAAAGTCCCTTCTTATACCAGGAAAAAATAGTAAACTGAAAGACCTCTGCCCCTTAGCCCTTTCTTTCTCAAGTTTGTCTCCTCTTCCTCCTGTCGGCGGCTTCCCCGATCCCCACCCCCGGCGGCTTCCACTTCCCCTGCCACCCGCCGCACGCCCGGCCCGAGAACGAGCACCAGGTGGGCCAGCACAAGAACAAACAAACACCAAGTGAGCCGGCCTGGAGCCCTGCCCCTGAGCCCCCGCCCGATGAGAAACACTCCGTCCCAAGGTCTCCGCCCCTAAGGTCAGCCATCAGGAAGCGGAGGGGGGGAATTGAGTCTGTTGTACCAGACACCAGACCTTGAGAATATGCTGATCTGGAATGGCTCTGTGTCTCATTTGAACCATCCAATAGAAATGATTCTGTATTTCGCCTCATTTGAAAGACTCTGTGTTTCACCTCATTTGAATAACTCTGTACTGCGCCTCATTTGAATAACCCTGTATAGCGCCTCATTTTCATTGACCAATGAGAATAGCTCTGTACAATGTCTCATTAGAATTATCCAATAAAATCCCTGCACCTAGCTTGCGCCTTTTTCCCTATATAAGTACCCCTTTCCCTTGGCTCAGCGTGCTTAGCCACACAGAAGCTAAGTCACCCCGGGTACCCGCGTCTCTAATAAAACCTCTTGCGGTTTTGCATCCAAGTCTGTGGTCTCGCTGATTCCTGGGTGCGGGTCTCCTTCTACGAAAGTACCTCTTTGGGGGTCTTTCAAAACCACTACCAGAGGCCCCATAGGGTATGGAGGCCTCCTGGTTGACATGTACTTTCAGGGGTCTGGATCAGTCCCTTGATGGCCTCCCAGACAGCAGACTGAGGGCCATGTGCTCCCCCTAGTTCAGGTCAGCTGTTTCTGTGTGATTCACTAGCATGTATACAATCTTAACACCTAGAGGACTAAGAACACTGAGCCAAGACTAATAAAATCAAACCTCAACCAAGAATACAAAAGAACCAATGAAATAATTATTTCTATAAAAGGATAAATATGAATGGCAAATGCTTAGCCAATCAAAACAAAATAACTAGAGAAGGCACACCAAAATAATGATAGAACAAGATTCAACTGAGATGCAGAAGAAAAGATGAAGAAAGAGGAAAGGAAAGTTAAGGAAGGAAAGAAAAGGACCCAGAGTGAGGGGGAAAAGGGAAAGAGAGCTAGAGGCAGGAAATAGAGGGAGAAATGGAGTAAAAGAAAAGGGGGGAAGGAGGTGGACAAATGGTATAGGGAAGGAAACTACCAGGGACAGAGGAGAGGGATAAAGGAGAGGGGTGGGCCAATGGGATATAACTGGTGAGGAAAGGGAGGGTAATGGGAAGTAGGTGATTAGGAGGGGAAGGTGACAGGAGGATGGACAGAGGGAGAAAAGAAGAAGAACATGTATGCAGGGACAAGAGCAATAGTAGGAGGTAATGGGAAGGGGGAGAGGAAAGTGGAGGGAGAAGGGAGTAGGAAGAGGGGGAAATGGAAGGAAAGAGGAGTAAGGGGAAAGGGAGGGATAGAATAGTCTGGAGAGAGAAGAAATAGGAAGGTAGAGTGGATAAATAGAACAGGGAGAGGGAGAAGCAGAGGAGGGGAGGAGGAAAGAAATCTGCACTATAGGGCAGGGTGGGAATTAAAAATAGAGGAAAGAGAATAAGTTAGGAGAGGTGTAAGGAATGATAAATGGAGAGGTAAGGAGGAGACAGGAGAGGGTGTCTACAGGCTGAGGGAGAGGAGAAGGAGAGCAGAGAGGAGAAGAGAGGAAAAGGACAGGATGTAGGAAGGGAAAGTAATGGAGGTAAAGAGAAGAGGTTGAGCAGGCAATAGAAAGAAGACAGCTGAGGGTGCATCTGAAGACTGTAAGGGTAGGGAGGCAAAAGAAGGGGAGAAGGGAAAATAAGGACAGGGAAAGAGAAGGAAATAAGAGAGAGGAGAGAGAGGAAGAGCAGATGGAGAGAAGCAAGAATTGGGAGAGGGGAGGAAAATGATAGAAGGCAGAAAAAGAGTTTAGAGAGAAAGGGAAAAGAGAAGAGAGGCTGTAGAGAGAAAGGGAAGGTAAGACTGCCAGGATGTAAACAGAAAAGGAGGAGGAAATAAGAGAGGGAGTAGAGGGAGAAAGGCTCAGAGGGAGAATGTACTGTTTAGGACCATAAATAGCAGAAGGGGAAGGAAGAAGAGGGACAGGAGAAGAGGGGACAGAAGAAATGCAGAAAATTCCTCCCATTCATTAAGTACATGAAAAACTTTAGCAAAAGGCCTAAGGTTAAAAGAGGCAGGGAGGTAAAAGGTAGGAATATGGATAGGTAACTGGGCAAATGGAAGAAAGTTATTTTAAAACACAAACACCCAGGAGTACAAAAAGGGGAAAACAAATTTGGAGAAATAATAATGTATAGTTGCTATAACTTTTTTAGAATATGCTTAGTAATTTATTTGGCTCATACTGGACTCTCTATACAAGTCAACAAAAGCTAAAACTCACAATTCTTGCACCCTCAGGCCTCTGCTTCTCAGGGCTGGAATCACAGGAACATTTGAACACACCCGCGTGTAACCTCTTGTCCTGCTACCTCAAGAGAGACTTCTCTGCCTCATCAGCAGCTCTATATAAACACCCGGAGTGAGACTGAGTCTCGCGATACTTGTACTCTCGTGATCTAGTGTCTCCACCAATCAGTGCTCTGTTAATACTCTTGCATCATCCTACTGCCCGCCCTTCAACAAGGGGTTTGCAGCTTTGGCAACGTTTCTCTGTCTGATCTCACGAGATTTGTTCCCTCTGCATATTTCCATTTCCCTGTGATGCGATTACACTCCTGTGCCAACACAGTACCGCTTAGCCACCACACGATTCTTTCCAAGGAAAATTGCTATATAGATCCCAGGTCATGGTTAAACTTGACATCCCTAGACATTTGCTCCCTTCCACTCAGAATGATGGCATTATATATGTATAAACACCACCAAACTGTGTGACACTCTGCCACCTTTACTTTTATTTTTGAAGCAAGATTAGGGTTCTCTTTAGTGCAGGCTATGATTGAACTTGGAATTCTTACGTCCTGCCAACTCCACATATCAATGTAGGCATCATAGTACTAAACCTACATAGCACCATGGCCACTATGTTGATTGTTTTCTTTTGGGGGGAGGCGTGGTTGCTGTTGTTGGTTTTGGTTTTGGTTTTCCTTAGGCCACATTTCTATGTATAGCTCGAAGAACAATCTTGGAACCCTCTCTTTTGCCTGGACCTACCTGTATTCTGCCTCCATTTATAAATGGCCTGCCATCACAGAGCACAAAAATAAAAACAATTGATGGAAAACATTAAAATTTGGAAAGTATTGGTTTTTACTCTCAAATCCTGACTTAGTGAATAGTTTAACATTTAGGTGGTATGAGAATTGAAGAAAGTATACGGAGACAGTGTCAAACAATATTGCTAGAAAAGTTAGACATGGGGTTATATAAAAATAGAGAAACCTGCTTTAAAGGACAAAGGGGAATTCATATAATAAGGCAATAAAAAAGGTAAAACTGAACAACCATTTGAAAAATACATAACAAAATTTCAAAAAAGCCAATACCTCCACCTTCACCATCAGAACCCCCTTTTTCCACTTACCAAGGCAAACTTCTCAGCTGTGGCCTTGTGACTCTTAAAAATGTTGCAGTTTCTTATCTAAAATATTCAGGTGCAAATTGTTTCTTAAAGAAGTGCAAAGTCTAACAGTCTCATTTGGTGAGCCTCAAGATCTCTTCCCCACAATGAATAGCTCTGAATGTGACCCATGGTCTCCTTAAGAAAAGCAATTCTCTCCTCACTAGTGAGGACTAGAGTTTGTAGAAAGATTAAAGGTTGATTGTAGTAGATTCACAGAAAGATCTATGTATCCCCACCTACTCAGGACCTTCAAGTACTGAGGTAGCCAATGAAATGGGGAGAATCACTTCCAGATATAAGCTGCTTACTTTGTTTCAAAAGCAAGAAACACCTTCTACCCCATGTATTGTTTTGTTGGTCTTAAAGAGCACAACTGTCTGGGAAAATAGCTAAGGGCTATGGTTTGACTATTTTCTCTCCTTGTTTAAAAAAAAAAAAAAAGTAATGTTCCTAGATACTGAGATCTAAAATACGGGTAGAGCCACAGGAATCTTTTTGAACTACAAAGTATGCAATAAGGCAGTCTTTATTTGGGATTTTGTTTTTTCCTTTGCTGTTCCTTTTAAAACTTGTTACTTAATTTACTACTTTACATGCTAAGCAGGTACTTTATTACTGAGATATACCCTCAGTTTAACAGTCATTTTTTCATATTTCTCCTAGCATATTAATGCTATCAGCCAGCTTTTACATTGGTCTCTGCTGCCTAAGGTCAAAGCACAAGAATCTATTAGTAGATTCTGAAGGTTCCTCTTCTTTTTTTTTTTTTTTGGACAGAATACGGTTTTAATAAATAATTCCACTGGAAACTTTTACAAGAAAATCATGTAAATTGCTAATGGCAGTTTTTTGACTCAAGTCATAAAATCATACTGACAGAATGTAGAAAACTGGGCAACAATAATTAAGGAGATAAATTCAGTTTTAAAACATGTTAGATATAATTTAAATGTGTTTCCAAGGGCAAGAGTACATATATAAAAATTATGTTATAATATGTATTATATATATGATATAATAACTTACATGCTTTATACAATATGATTGCGATAAAGCACATATGGGTATTTTTGTGAGGATTTATAATATATACACATTTACATTACATATAAATAATAGCTTTTATGTACTAGTAATAAAATGAAATAAGATAAAGTAACTAAGACATTGGTATTGGACAAAACAAACAGAAGGAATAGAGCCCAAGAGAAAGCACAAGAAACATAGACACATTCTTTGCCCACAACTAAGGCCATAAAAATCACTAAACTTGAAGCCTTAATGCTTATGCAAAGGATACTTTTTCCACCACCCTTTCCCCAGAGCTCATGAGCCTTGGGAAGGGATTTGATGGAGACATCTTATTCAAACCTGAGTACCCCAAGGTCTCTCACTCTCTCCATATTGGCTGGCAGTGAGTCTCTGTAGTTGTTCCCATCTTCTGCTGAAGGAAGATTCTCTGATAATGCCTGAGTACGGCAATGATTTATGAGTATAGCAGAATGTCTTAAGGAGTCATTTATTGCTACATTCTTTTTTAATTTACATAGTTTTAATATTTGCTTGTTTTTGAAAAGTAGTATTTGGTTTTTCCCTAGGTCCTTGAGCTATATAGTTGCAGGTTCCTGGCCAGCCAAACAGTATCAGATATGGATTTCATCTTGTGGAGTGAGGAATCGTTTAAATCAGATATTGTTTGGTTACTCACACAAGCTTTGTGCCACCATTGCTCTACTACATAGCGAAGGCAGAACACCATTGAAGGTAAAGGATTTGTGGCTGGTTGGTGTTTATGTTTCTACTTTGGCGGCTTGCAGAGTACCTTCTGTTACCAAAGAACATAGGAGTGAAGGCTTTATATAGGCACGAGCTCAGCTTTTCCATGTGTAAAGAATTGTATATGTCTTGTCTTTAGCATTGTGGCCTTGCCACCAGTTGATGGGGAGCAATCTTTATTATTGTCAACAACCTGGGTTGTTTACAGGTAACCATGGGAACGCTTTGGCCAACAAAGCAATTAGATATACCCCATTGCTAGTACTGGAAGCCTCCTTTGGTGACAAGGGATATCCATTTGGTGATCCATCTCCCACATCATTTGGCAATTTAATTTAGATTTCC
The DNA here is from genome assembly GCF_003668045.3 of Cricetulus griseus. NCBI lineage: Eukaryota > Metazoa > Chordata > Mammalia > Rodentia > Cricetidae > Cricetulus > Cricetulus griseus. The sequence goes on along the minus strand of NW_023276919.1, from coordinate 6,554,398 downwards.
TTCATATATATTAGTAAGCTTTTACTATATTAGATTTCTATACTAGCCTTCAAATGGCCCTTAATTTTAGCTGCCACTTTCTATATATCCCTCCATCATCCCCCTCTTCCTCCCACTCTCCACTTGATCTTCTCATTCTAGCCTCCCACCCCTTCATCCACAACTATCTGTTCTATTGCCCTTTCCTACCAACATCTGTCCCCTACTAGAAACTTACTCTATATCTTATCTTTGTGAGTTTGCAGAGGGTAGCTTAGTTGTCATTGACTTAACATCTATTGTCCATACATAACAAATACATGCCACAATTATCTTTCTGAGTTACCTCACTCTGGATGACTTTATTTATTTATTTATCTATTTATTTTAGGGAAAGTAATCATAAAAAGGGGAAAGTGGAGGGGGAGATCAGCCTCTGGGCACAGGAGTATCATGACAGACAAAATAGGAAAGAGGGGAAGAGAGAGGGAGAGAGGAAAAGACATAGAGAGGGAGATACTCAACTCTGCATGAGCCTGGCAGCCACACAGCCATTGGGCAAGAAGAAGGCCTTTGGTGCAACTTAGGCCACAGACATCAGCACAGACTTAGGCTGTGACAGAAACACAGGCAAGGAAGGTCCTTGGTAACAGCCCAGCAGAGATGTTATCATTGCCCTAGTTAGCACTGCAAATCTCCCAGATCAGCATGGCCCAAGTGTCAATGTGGCCCCCCAAAAGCCAACAGTGTCCCCAGATAGCAGCCTGGATCCAGGGTATCTGTTCAGGCTTCGCTGGTAACAGGAACCACAGACCTGGACCCAGACCCTGACTGCAATAGGACCATGGAGCCAGATTGTCTCACAGCTGCAGTTTAGGATCTACTGACACCATAGCCCCACGGGGCAGCACCAGCCACCAGTGTAAGCGTGGCCTGTGGACCTTTGCACAACCCTCTGTGGCAACAGAAGCCATAGATGTCAACTCAGAGCTCAGCTGTAGCCGGGCTACAGACCCAGACATGGCCTCTACCTGCAGTCTGGGGCAGATGTCACCATGCTCCTGGGTGGCAGCACAGTAATCCTGGATCGGCATTGCCCCTATGGGGGCAGATCACTTGGACATCAACTGGGTCTCAGGTAGTGACCCAGACTCTTGGCAACCACAGGGCTCTCAGTTATAACAGGAGCCACATACATCAACAGAGACCCTTCGAGCTGCGTCAGGCCTAGGGACCAAGTCATAGCCTTTGGTAGGAGCACAGGCCCAGACATTCCCATGGTCCTGAGTGGCAAGCAAACCACCTACCTCAGCCTGTTCCTTACTGTCCTTGCCTCTTCAGATATGCTGATTTTCCCAACACATTATTACATTATTCTGTCTCTGCCTCTGTTTCTTTGTCTCTCTGTCTCTCTGTGTCTGTCTGTCTGTCTGTCTCTCTCTCTCTCTCTCTCTCTCTCTCTCTCTCTCTCTCTCTCTCTCCCATTTCAGCACCTAATCTCACTCACCATAATAGTGCTCAACTGCTAGAAGCCAGAGGTACCAGGAGGGCTTACAGGTGAAATTCTTCCCTTCCGTGTTTAAGGACCTAAAAAATAATTTTTTAGATTTTATTTATTCATTATGTATACAACATTCTGCTTCCATGTATATCTACACACCAGAACAGGGCACCAGATCTCATTACAGGTTGTGAGCCACCATGTGGTTGTTGGGAATTGAACTCAGGACTTCTAGAAGAGCAGTCAGTGGTCTTAACCTCTGATCCATCTCTCCAGCTCCCTAAAAATAATTTTAAAATATTATTTTTAAACATACTGTTTCTACAACTTCAAATGACTATTTATCTTCCTTTCTTTTTTCCTTTCTTCTTTTTGTTGTTCTTTTCTACTTTGATTTATATTCAAGGCAGTGTTTCTCTGTATATCCCTGGCTGTCCTGGAACTTGCTCTGTAAAACAGGCTGGCCTCAACTCAGAAAACCCATGCCTCAAACTCCTGAGTGCTAGAATTAAAGGAATGTGTCTTTACTTCCCAGGTTGTCTTCTTGATAAAAAATTAAGTTAACTTGACTTTAACTTACTAAATCTCTTTAATTCTTTTGAACCAATTAATTTAGACAAATTATAGAGTCAAACTGTTAGTAACATAGCTAGTACGCACATTCAGCTCATAGACACTGAGCAATACTATCTCCTCAAGAAGCAATGTGTAAATTTTCATGTGTTTTATTTTCAAGTGTTTATGTTTAGTATTTTGTAAATCTAAAAATATAATTTTTCTCTTCCTCTTCACATTGATATCTTATTCATCATTGGAAACTTCCTGTAATGACTCAGTGAGAATGAGTCTCTGCTCCCTTGCCTTTTCTGACATAATCTTTAATACATCTCTATCAAAAATTCTATCTGACTTCACATATGTCTCTCCTTCTGACCCCACTGTTCATTCCCAGTGGGTTTGTGACATCCTCCATCATCCAAACTTGCATGAAGATGCTTAATAACTGTTAAATGAATGATTCTCAGTCAAATTTATTATATTGAAGAAAAATAATAACTGGATATTTAAAGTGATCAAGGCATTTGTTAGAGACTAAAAGGCCTGGTCTTGAAAACTTACAGTACCTATTTCTTTCATCTATTTCATTACTTGGCATTCACTTTAGAAGGACATTTAGTCGGGTGATGGTGGTGCTCGCCTTTAATGCTAGCACTCAGGAGTCAGAGGCAGGTGGATCTCTGTGAGTCTGAGACCAGCCTGGTCTACAAGAGCTAGTTCCAGGACAACCTCCAAAGCCACAGAGAAACCTTGTCTCGAAAAACCAAATAAAAAGGACGTTTAATAGGTTGATGCTTTTGTTCCTTATTTTTCTAAATGTATATTATGTTACTTTTAACCCTCCTTATTTTACCTTTACTTCATTCTTCATTTATTTTCACGCACTTGTGGAATAATTTATATATAACTAGACATTTAGAATATAGTTTCATCAAGATCTCCTATTTATTTTTTTATATTTTTTATTTCAAAACAATCTTTTTTCATTTCACATACCAATTCCAGTTCCCACTCTCCCAACTCCCACTCTTCCCACTTTCCTCCCCCAATTTCTTTTCCACTCCTCAGAGAGGGTAAGGCTTCCCATGGGGAGTCAATGAAGTCTGGCACATCTCTTTGAGACAGGACCAAGCCCCTCCCCTATATCTTAACTAAGTAAGGCATCAGTCACTCCAAAGAGAATGGGCTCCAGAGAACATTTCAAGTATTAGGGATGAATCTTTGTTCCATTGTCAGTGGCCTCACAGTGCACCCAATCCACACAACTGTCACATACATTCAGAGGGCCCAGTTCAGTCCCATGCAGATTCCTCTGCTCTCTGTTTGGAGTTAGTGAGCTCCCACTATATCAGGCCAGCTGTCTGTGTAGGCATCCACAAAATAAGATATCCCATTTTAATGGAATATATCCACTCTTTACCTCACCAATTGTAAGCATGCTATTCCTTCAGTAATTTGTTTGGGATCTGGTAGAGAATCAGAAATAACTAGTTTTCATGAGTAGAGGCTACAGTAATGAGCTCTCCAAATAGGGTACTGCATTTAAGGAAAATCATGTATCAAGTGTTATTGTTTTCTCACAGTATAGAAATGTATAGAAATAGCAAAATTGTGTGTGTGTGTGTGTGTGTGTGTGTGTGTGTGTGTGTGTGTGTGTGTATGTGTGTGGTAATATGTCATTTCTCTTAGTGTAGCCCTCACAAAATTCCTTGAGATAACATTTATGATGACAGATTAATCAATGAAGTGTTTCCAAAATTTATGGTACCAAGTAAGCATATGTTTAGCTAAGTTCAGATCATGAAACCGTGATCCATTAAGAAATGATGTTAATGGCGATGTCGGTATTAAATCTTTTTACTATAATAAATCATATTTGAGGCCAATGTAGTGTTACATACCAGATTCGTAAGTAGTTTCATAGTATGGAACTGTGTGTGTGTGTGTGTGTGTGTGTGTGTGTGTGTGTGTGTGTGTGCACGTGCTCGCACGCACGCGTGTGTGTCTGCCTGGTATTGAATTTTGAATGATGTTTTTGCTTTGCTCTTACTTTTGGTGGAGCCCTCCACCCCGCTCCCAAATAAATCACTCACAGAAGCTTATTCTTATTTATGAGTGCCTAGCCTTATCTTGGCTTATTGCTAGCAAGCTTTGCTTAACTTAATCTGTCTACCTTTTCCCTCTGGGATTTTACTTTCTTCTGTATATCTTACTTCCCTTCTTACTCTGTGGCTGTTGGGATGGCTGGGTGTCTAGCCCCTGATGTTCTCCTCTCCATCTTCTCATGTTGCTCTGCCTTCTCATTTCTCCTTCTGTTTATACTTTCTGCCTCCCAGCCCCACCTATCCTTGCTCTTGACTAGGTATTGGCCTGTCAGCTCTTCATTGGGACCACCAAGTGATTTAGACAGCCACAATAACACAACTTCACAGAGTTAAACAAATGCATCATAAGCAAAAGCCACACTTTAAGATAATATTCCGCAACAGTTTGGTGTGTCTAATTGATGCTACCTTCCTGGAGAGAAAATCTGCACGTTACAAAACTTTAAAATTCTTTAATTTCTAAGATTTTTTTCCTTAAAGAAAATATCATAATTTTCTGAAAGACATGCATACAATAGTCATCATAGTATTGTTTATATGAGCAAACAATAGAAACTATTGAAATACCAGACAATATATAACATATAATATTCCATGCATCTGTATTTTGGAAGTTGGAGAAAATATTACAGATATATAAAATTATATCAAAATTCTAATTGTTTGCTAAATTAATGGTTTATTTGTGTCCTCTTCTCCCAATAAGACTGGGAGTGGCAGAAGTCCCACCTTCATATGACCACTCAGAACCAAATGTCGATGGAAATTCTGCCATGGCATGCTTGCCTGATATAAAAGAATGAAATAAATGGTGGAACATGCCAGCTCTTCAATATGCCAAAAATAGTGTTTGCCCATGATGTTGATAGCCATTGGGAGAATTCATTGTAAAGTAATACCTGGCATGAATGGGGCTAGTGAAAGTAAAGAGGAAAAATGAATGCTTTCAGAGAGAGCCTAATTGCTTTATTTTAGCAGTTATAAAATACCATTTGTGGTGTTCTAAAATGACTAAATACTCACAACATCTAAGTGAAAATAAGCTGAGCTGTTGTTTGGAGAATACTGTGAAAATATATTTAAATTAAATGGCACTTACATTTCCTTAGCATATATTAATCATATAAAATGCCTGGTTTGTTGTGACATTTTTATACATGTATAGATATATATTCATACTATTGGCTTATATTGCACCTCTCCTTGCTGATACCCTTCATAAAGTTATGTACAAATAATTATCATTTTCCTTTGGTTGTTTATTTCAAATGTCTTTTTCCTCTTTGTTGTCATCTACCTCATGCTATGTCCTGGGAAGATAGAGAGAATACAGAAATGAATAACATATCCCTTTATCAGAAGAAATTCACAGGCCAATGGAAAAAAAACAACACATTAGTTGAAAGTTTGCAAGCACATTATAATAAGGTACTTGAGAGGCATACCATATATCATGACAGACAGGCCAACAGAAGGGGAAAATAAGTAGAGACAGTGTTAATAGTGATGAGACATTTGTTTTGAGGAGTAGAAGTTCAAGAGCTCCCAAACAGAAATGTATCAGTAAAAGACTTAACATTGATTTTGAAATATTTGTCAAACTTATTGCCGTATCTCTATGCTAATATGGTAGTTGATGCTTCAGTTCAACAGGGAACATTCTAGAATTGTAGAATTGCAGAATCAGATAGTAGTTATGTGTCCTCATACCAGGATATAAGATGCCCTGCATAGTATCCTAAGTAAGTAAATGTGTATTCTCTTTTTTCTCCATTTTTTATTTAAATTAGAAACAAGATTGTTTTACATGTCAATCAAAGTTCCCTTTCCTGCCCAACCACAAACACCCTACCTATCTTATATTCTTTCTGCTTCCCAAAGAGGGTGAGGCCTTCAATAGTCTTCAGAGGCTGTCATATCCTTTGGGATAGGGCCTAGGCCCATCTCTGTGTGTCTGGGCTCAGGGAGTATTCCTCCATGTGGAGTGGGCTCCCAAAGTCCATTCCTATGCTAGGGACAAGTACTGATCTACTAGAAGAGGCCCCATAAATTTCCAAGGCCTCCTCACTGACACCCACGTTCACGGGGTCTGGATCAGTCCCACGCTGGTTTCCCAGTTATCAGTCTGGGGACCAAGAGCTCCCCATTGTTTAGGTCAGCTGTTTCTGTGGGTTTCATCAGCATGGTCTTGACCCACTTGCTCATCACTCTTCCCTCTCTGCAACTGGATTACAGTTCAATGCAGTGTTTAGCTGTAGGTGCCTGCTTTTACCTCCACCAACTGCTGGATGAAGGATATAGGATGTCATATAAGTTAGTCATGCATCTCAATATCAGGGGAGAACATTTAAGATAGACTCTCTTCTGTTGCTTAAATCATTAGTTGGTATCATACTTGTAGATCTCCAGACATTTCCCTAGTGCCTGATTTCTCTTTAAACCTACAATGGCTCCCTCTAATATATCTCTTATCTTGCTCTCCTCTATTCTTCTCCCCAATTCAACCTTCCTGTTACCTCATATCCTCTTCACCCCTCTTCTTCTCCCTTTCTCATTCCCCTCGACCCCTCTCCCCACCCCACTGCCCTTAATTTGCTCAGCAGATCTTATCCCTTTCCCCTTCTAAGAGGGACCATTTATGTCTCTCTTAGAGTCCTTGTTTTCTAGCTTCTCTGGTGGTATGGATTGTAGGCTGGTAATATTTTGCTGTATGTCTAAAATCCATGTATGAGGGAGTACATACCATGCTTGTCTTTTTGTGAATGGGTTACCTTGCTCAGGATAGTTTCTTCTAGTTCCATCCATTTGCCTGTGAATATCAAGATTCCATTTTTTTTACCCCCACTGAGTAGTACTCCATTACATAAATGTACCACATTTTCTCTGTCCATTCTTCAGTTGAGGGGCATCTAGGTTGCTTCCAGGTTCTGGCTATTACAAATGATGCTGCTGTGAACATCATTGAACAGATGTGCTTGTATCAATGTGCTTCTTTTGGGTATATGCCTAAGAGTGGAATTGCTAGATCTTGAGGTTGAGTGGTTTACATTTTCCTGAGGAATCTCCATAGTGATTTTCCAAGTGGCTGTAGGAGTTGGCAGTCCCACCACCAGTGGAAGAGTGTTCCCTTTCTCCAGATTCTCTCCTACATAAATTGTCATTGGTGTCTTTTATTTTAGCTCTCTCTTTTATTAAAACAAAGTAATCTTTTACTATTTGAAACTATAGTAAAGTCACATCATTCCTTCTTCTAAACCTTTTAAACTCTTCCATGCAACAAGACCTGCCCTCTTGTAAATCCAACACATACATACATACACACACACACACACACACACACACACACACACACACACACACGGTTTGAATACTCAGTAGGGCAGAAGGGCCTGGCTCTCTTCTCTTGGTTCTCATACAGCAAATCACTAAGGTTAATTCCAGCTCCACAACTGAACATTTTCCTCCTATTTAATTAATCGTAAGTCATAACAGTGTCCTGAAAACTACAAGTATCTCTTTGCCCAAATACTTTCTCCTTCTCATGCCACATGTATCAGAATATATATACAGAATATATATACATACCTATATATATGTATATATAATATATACATTAAATACATTAAATTATATTTATGTATACATTAATTATATTTTATTATTAATGTTGATTTATTATTCATTAACTATTTTAATTATATGAGATTTATATTATCATAGTATGGATAGATAATATATTAATGTGACATACATTTATATGATATCAGTATCAGTCCCAAATGAATACAAATTCACTGTTTTACTGGGTCCTCTTTAGAAATAATCATTTGAAGCATTGTGTGCCTACATTATAATAATGACAATAGATTTGGTATATCCTATAGCATGAAAGAAATTTTACCATTTGCTTTGTCCAAAACCATCTTTGCTGTACTACTGCTCCCTAATGCTACTTACCAGGAGATATTAGCTTCTGGCTAGTGTTCCATTAATGTTTATCATCTTTATCATCATATTTATAGCTATTTCACAATGATGAATTGTTAAAATGGTACAATAATAATTTTTTTCTCAGATTTTATTCCTAAGAAGTGAGAAATCATATATGTCCATAAAATAAGATTATTTTAAGATTGTTCTTTTTAGAGAAAATCACGTTGTGCATAGTGCAATGAGGGTTTATTATAAAACTCCCTATTGTTTCTAATGATGTAAACTAATAATTTCCCAGCATGCCATCCATCATTTCAAGATAGACAGTTAACACTGGAAATACTGCCAATTTAATAAATGTACATAAAAATTTTAATCTAGGTAGTGTTTATTCAAAACAGTAACAAAAAATAAATCAATAGAGACTGATTTTACATCTTTCCATGTGTTGATAAAAAACACATGCTAAAATAACAACACTCTCCTGTTCACCTAGTTTTCTAAGTTCTAGACCACAGTTGGCTGTGAACTTAATTCAGAACCAACTTAGAGAACTTAGCCACACCCTATCTTAAAATAAAAAATGTGAGTGAAACATAATGATAAATATGTATGAAAATGCCGTAAGGAAGTGCATGTTTTTATGTTAATTAAGTACAAAATAAAAAGCTGACCTTTAAAAGATAAAAGGTAAAAAAGAACAAATATATAAATATTTTAAATAATATTTGTTCTTAGATTTAGGAGATGTGTAGATCTGATAACTACTTTCCTTACAAAAAGAGGAGAGGGTACAGAGACTCTTAGAGAGAAAAGCCATCTTAGGATGAAACAGAGATTGAATATGAGGGAATAGCTAAGGAACACTTAGGACCATATGAACCTGAAGACATAGGGAATAATTTCCTTCTAGACTTTTCTTTTCCTTTTTTAAAATTTAATTTAGAAACAAACTTGCTTCACAGGTCAATCCCAGCTCCCTCTCCCTCCCCTCCTCCTCCAACCCCCAACCCTCCCCAACCTGGTCTCCCCTTCACTCCGCAGGTGAAGCCTTCCATGGGCGATCTTTAACTCTAACATATCCTCCAGGGCAGGGCCTAGTCCCTCCTCCATGTGTCTAGGCTGAGAGAGCAGCTCTCCATGTGGAATGGGCTTCCAAAGTCCATTTGTACTACAGGGATAAATGCTGATCTGCTACCTGAGGCCCCATAGATTGCCAAGCCTCCTCACTGACACCCACATTCAGGGGGTCTGGATCAGTACCATGTTCGTCTCCCAGCCATAAGTATGGTGGCAATGAGCTCCCACTTGTTCAGGTCAGCAGTTTCTGTGTGTTTCATCAGCCTGGTCTTGACCCCTTTGTTTATTGCACCTCCCTGTCTGCAACTGGGTTCTAGGAGTTCAGTTCAGTGTTTAGTTGTGGGTGTCTACTTCTGCTTCCATCAGCTACTGGATGAAAGCTGGGATGCCATTTAAGGTAGTCATCAATCTCATTATTGTGGAAGGGCATTTAAGGTAGCCTCTGCAACTGGGAGAATGACTGCAAATCTGATGTTAGGCTTCTAGAGACAATACTGCAAAAGAATGCATTTTTGTTGTTTGAGATATTATTTTTGGTAATTTGTTGGGTCAACACTAGGAAATCAAAGTAGCATCCAATACAAAACACATTTATTGTGTAAGCATAGGTGAATCTTCACATTACTGGTAAGGAAGCTGAGCCAATCAGCAGTTTAAATTAAATTTTAAATATGCTCATTTGACTCTAATTTTGTTCTCTATCCAGTAATCTACACTGCTTGTCTAAGAGAAATCAATTGTCTTTTGAGTGAGCACCACATACTTAATATACACATGAATCACCAAGGGTGTTATTAAATGCACTTGTCCAGTTGTAGGCCAGGAAGGCAGCTGAGATTCTCCTTTTCTAACATGCTATCAGGTGACTATGAAACTGCTGGTGCATGGACTGCCCTTCAGGTTGTAAGGATATAAAGCAGCATTTTGGAAAGTGTTTATGCAAAGGATCTTACAGTGAAAAGTTTCAGCTTCGTGAGACAGGTAGTCTCTGTAGTAGCTACTCATCTTTGCTGTTTAATATAACAATTGTCCTAGACAGTGTAAAAATAGACATGGTTCAGTAATACAACTATTTATATGTACTAAGTTTTAAATTTCTCATCATTTCACATCCAGCAAAATACTGTTTTTCATTCAAAATTTTTAGGTATTAAAAATATGTTTCAAAACATGGGGGCATCAGGGAAGAGTACACTACTTGCTTAGCCAGTACCAACAGATCAGCCCTGAAAACATCCATATAGGTAGCGTTACACAAACTGAACAGGTTATATTTGGAATGTGGTGTGTGTGTGTGTGTGTGTGTGTGTGTGTGTGTGTGTGTGTGTGTGTGTGTGTGTGTGTGTGTGTGTGTGTGTGTGTGTGTGTGTGTGTGTGTGCATGTAGACATCAGCCAGAGGAAGAGATCTGGTGTCCTGTTTCTATCACTCTCTATCTTATTGCCCTGAAAACTTGAATTTCAGCTAGCACCCAACATATCCTAGTAATTTTTCTCTGTCTGCGACAGCACTGGCATTACTGGCTTAAGTCTGTTTTTACATGGGTACTGGGATTTAAACTCATGTTTTCATGCTTTAGTAGCAAGTTTTCTTATCCACTGAAACATTTCTTTGTTTTCAGTTTTCTTATCTACTGAAACATTTCTTTGGTATCAACAATCTTTAACATTGTAGATGCAAAGGCAGTGATAGATAGTTTGAAAAAGCTGGTTGGGCACGAGGCTTAGGGAGTGGAGGAGAAATCTGAGGACAGGGAGAGGAAAAGGAGGCAACATCAAAAGAAAACTGATAATGGCTAACTTGAAACAAGGTCTCCCAAGGGCTTCCTAGAGTCTTCATTTGAATCCCATCATCTTGAACTTTGTAATATGGCTCAGATATCTTATGGACATTGTAGTTAGAGTTATTTCAAAATTAAAAAGAATTTCCCTAGTAATCAAAAGAAGAATGTGGACACTGACTTAACGGAAGCATATCTTCAATGTACTCTTGACTTAATACTTTGTTTCATTCACAGCATTAACTTCTCATCTTGCTAAACTCTGAGAAATATAAACTTTAGTTCACAGAAAGTTAAAACATTAAATGATAAGACTATTAGTACTTTGGATATTTTGTATGTTGTGGTTTTTCTAACAGGCTGTCATTCAATCATAATAATAAAATGGATAATATTGACAGAAAATTTTCTAAGATTTGATCTGAAACTGATATTCAGTCATATGAAAATATAATATGGCCTGATGAAAGTTGGGGCCCTTTGTTCCTCTCTGTTCTGCTTCCATTGAAGACATTTTTAAGCATTAGATGGTCTTGGATATTAAATAATTTTGTGAATATTATGAAATATTATGAAAATATGAGCAATTAGAGAAATGAGAGGAATTGACATTTATTACATCTCTCACAGGAAATATCTCTCTGCCATTATGCTCAAGGACACTCAAAAAGCACTGTTTCCCTTGGGCTGCCAAAACACAGCAAGGGTGCATTTTATTGATTTGTAAAATACTCCATTAACTAGTAAATACCTACTTCCAAAGGTACATCTTAATGTCAGGGAAAAAAAGCAATTATTGAATAGGGGTATATTACCTTTGTGTACCCCATATCCCTAAAAGGTGTTTCAAACTTTAAATGCTCCTTTAGGAGACACAGAATTGCATATTTTTAAGTCAATTCCAAATTCAGCTAGTCAAAATCTCTGGAAAACTGAGAGTAGGGTCAAAACTATTTCTCCTCACTGGCCACCTCTTCAGGAGAGAGTCAGCATGTACCTGGATCACAAAGAGGCAGGGGTGTAGAAAAAATATCTCAGACCTCTCTGTGAAGCTCTATACAAATATCTTAATTGTAACTATAGAGCATATCATGAATCTGGAGATGCCATTTAATTGGTATTTTGAGAAAGTAGAAGTATTATTTAAAACTCAGTTCTCAAGTGATGCTGGATTTTTATTGACTAAGAAATACAGACAAAAAAGAGGGAAAAGAGGGGGAATAAGAATAATAAATAAATAACAAAGAGAGATAGAAAGAAGATACACTAATTTTCACCCACATTCCAACTGTACTAGAGTGAGTTATTAGCTAGATTCTGGAACTCACATTTTTCAAGGGCTTCTATTACTTCCTTAGTAAGAATAGTGACTCATTATGCACTGTATTTTGTAAACAGAGTGATTCATGCTGAATACTTGTTATCTTTCAGATTTTGGAATTCTAGCAGATTTGAGGTAGAGAATGCTTAGGTGCCTAAAATAACTGGAATCTTGAACTCTGAATCAATAATTAACCTTTCTAATCAATACCATTCATATATGTCTTCACAATTTCATTTGTGAGTTATTGAATGCCTCTTTCTCACACCACTGGGAGAGTACTTTTGAAATATTTTTTAATATTCAAAATTTTTCTCCCTGTACATTATTTCCTTCGTTGATTTTACTTTTTTAAAAAAACACAGGAGCAGAGAGAAAACTAACAGGAAAGGTTTTTATCTGATGACTTAAACAAAAAGCAGATCAAAGTGCCCACAACCAAAGAATATGGTAATTTGAATTCTACTTTCCTCCCCAAAGGTTTTTTTGAGACAATTTACTGAAATAATAAACTTCAAATGTGAATATTATGTCATCATATAAGAGTATGCATATGGAAATAGAATAAAAGAAATAAAATAATGGAACAAAACATTAACTATTGATTATCCAGAAGAAGTGATAGAAATACATCACCTATATTTTTATTTTCTTTTTTGATCTATACTTCCAATATTTTCTAAAATATGTACATACTGCTTTTATAGTGGATATTTTTAAGGACTATATAAAACTGAATGCCCAAACAAAATTAACAATAGAAAAATCAGGCAAAGCACATAAAAATATAAGAAGACATTCTGAGGTTAAAACACATTAAAAACACATATAAAGATGCCAAAACCTTTAGAACAGTTAACGCTCATGCTGTGAATGAGACTCTATATTTCCTGATTGTAAAACAAAATGATTATAGTTAGAATAGTAAAGAATCTGGGAGATACTGTATTTGTATCACAGCATAAAAAAGAGGGGTGAGGAAGACATGATGGAGCAGAGAGGTTGAGTTGGGGGAAGAACAGAAGACAGCAAGATAAGACATAATATAATAGAGGGAGACATTATAGGTTTAAAGACAAATCAGGCAATAGGGAAATGTCTGGAGAGCTACAAAGGTGACACCAACTAACAATCTAAGCAACAGAGGAGAGGCTACCTTAAATGCCCTACCCTGTTAATGAGATTGATGACTAATTCATATTCCATAGTATAGTCTTCATCCAGCAGCTGGTGGAAGTAGAAGGAGACACCCACATCTAAACCTTTAAATGAACAGAAATCCAGTTGCAGAGAACTGGATGTGCAAAGGGGTCCATACCAGGCTGGTGAAACCCACAGAAACAGCTTTCCTGAACAAGGGAGAGCTCTTGGTACCCAGACTGATAGCTGGGAAACCAGTATGGGACTGATCCAGACCCCCTTAATGTGGGTGTCAGTGAGGAGACCTTGGAAATCTATTGGGCCCTGTGTAGTGGATCAGTACTTATCCTTAGCATAGGAATGGACTTTGGGAGCCCATCCCACATGGAGCGATACACAAGGGGGTTGGCTTAGGCCCTATCCCAAAGAATATGACAGACTATGAAGACCCCCTATGGAAGGCCTCGCCCCCCTGGGGTGAGGAAAGGGTATGGGAAAAATAGTGTGTTAGTTGGGGGGGACAAGGGAGGAGGGGAGGGAGAGGGACCTAGGATTGACATGTAAAATAATTTTCTTTCTAATAAAAAGAAAAAAAAACAAATTGGTACAACCTTATCCACAAAACAAACAACACAGAATAAAACACCCACTCACCACCAACAACAGTAACAAAATCCTAGTGTTGTGCTTTGGAAATCTTGCATCAGGACAGTGTTTTCACTTGTGGTTTCTGAGTTAAAGACTCTTTCTCCTTCCATTTTGATTCTTGGTTGAATTTAGTTCTTACCACTCTTGGACTTATAAAGAGACACATCCAAATGTGTTAAGACCAACCATATAATCTCATTGTATAAAAAGCAAACAAAACAGAGCTGGCAATGTTCTTACAGAGGACTCAGATTTGATTCTTAACACCTACATAGTGCCACAGAAACAGCTGAAACTTAGTTCTGGGGCTTTTGGGATCTGATACACTCTTCTGACCTCCATGTACATGAGGCATGCATATGGTACACATGTAGACATTAAAGGAAAACGATCATATGCATAAAATGAGGTTCTCTAAAAATCCAAAGATTGATAATGAAATCTATCCCACATATAGTCTATAACATTATTTAGAAAGTATTCACGACAGGTAAGAAGGCCCATAAAGTCCATTAATGGATAGATGAATGGATGGAGAAAACAAGAATATTGACATGCTTATGAAATATACTATTCAATGTACAAAGGAAAAAATAGCAATGAATCCTGTGAGATGAATGAACTTTGAAAGTATTCTAAGCCAAGGAAGGCATACACAAAAGGCAGCAGTTTTATATAATCTCAAATGTGAAAAACAGGCAATACAAAAGAGTGCTAAATAACCTCACCAAGATGCTTTAATTTGAAGACTGAATAACCCAAAGTCCTATGTCTTAAAGATTGGTTCTTAGAATAGGGCTATTATGAGACAGTAAGACTTCTAGGAGATAGGTAATTACAGGAGGCCCTTAGGTGCCCTAAATGGATTGTGGGACCTTACTAATCTCCTCTCTGCTCTTGTTCAAAATGCGAGCCTTTTGTTTATGCATGTATTCTTGTAAGGACGGGACACCATTTACCAATTTTGTCTCTAAAAATATGTGCTAAGTTACCATTTCTCTGAGTAATTTTTGCCTCTGATATTGTGTGTTAATAATGTGAAGCTGACTAATAAACTAGCTAATGGAAAAAGGGAAAATTGACATTTTTAATTAAGGTCATTATAAAACATAGCAAACGTACTGAATTACAGTGAATCATACACATTAAAATGGTGCATTAAATGGTCCAAAAATCATACATAAGAAGCAAAGGAATTTTTTTAAAGCTTCAAAAAAGAAGTTTCACAAAAGATATTCCCTTGGCACATAACACAAAGGGTACAGAACTTAGAATATTGAAAGCTGAAAAGGAAAACACCAAGTAACTTATACAGATAGACATATTATAATTATTACCAACTTCTCAATGGAAACATTAACTTCTGGAAAGGCCAGGGTCTGGATAGATGTCCTGCAGATTCTAAGAGACCACAGAAGCCAGGCCAGAATACTATACCCAGCAAAACTTTCAATCACAATAGATGGAGAAAATAAGATATTCCATGATAAAACAAAATATTTAAGCAATATCTTTCTACAAATCCTGTCCCACAGAAGATGCTAGAGGGAAAACTGTAATACATTGAGGTTAACATCACCCAGGTAAAACTAAGAGTTAAATAATCCAAGATTAGCCAATCAAAAGAGCAGAAACACACACACACACACACACACACACACACACACACACACACACACACATACAAACTCATGCAGGCACACACACAGGCACACACATGCACACACACCACCAAAACTATATAACAGGGCTTAAAAATCAAGGGTCACTGATATCTCTCAACATCAATGTTTTCAATTCCAGAATGAAAGGACACAAACTAACACAATGGATGAGAAAAGAGGATTTACTGAATCTAAGTCACACACCTCCTTATAAGGGTAAACATTATCAAAGAAGAGATAGGGAAGGGCATTACATACTCACCAAAGGAAAAATCCATAAGAGGACATTGTAAGACTTGACACTTATGTGTCAAAGACAAGGATTTCCAAGTACATAAAACAAGCAAACAAACAAAAAGAAAAACAAAACACCACTACAGTTTGAATCACTTATTTATCCTAATACACTAATAGAGAATTTAATCCCCCCTCACAAATAGACATATTATCCAGACAACAACTAAATAGAGAAATACTGGAGCTAACTGATATTAAAAACCAAATGGACCTAATAGATATTTGCTGAACTTTTCACCCCAATATAAATATATACATATACATTCATACATGCATACCTACATAAATACATACATAGATACATGCACATACACACATACTTCTCAGCAACTCATGGAACTTTCTACAAAACTGACCACTTACTCTGACACAAAGCAAGTCACAACAGATACAAGAAAACTGAAATAGCATCATGCATCCTATCTGACCACCATGAGGAAACAAAACAATTTGAATATCAATAATAATAGAATCAACAGAAAGCTTGAAAACTCATGGAAACTGAATAACTCTCTGCTGAATAAGGAAAATGCATCAAGAAAGAAATTAAGGATTTTCTATGATTGAATGAAAATAAATACACAGCACACCCAAAATTATGGGACACAATAAAGGTGGTTCTAATAGGCAAGTTCATAGCACTAAGTGACAACATAAAAATTGGAGCAATCTTATACAAGTAATGTAACAGCACACTGAACGTTTTAGGACAAAAGATAAAAACACACACACAAAAGGAGTAGTGTTGACATAATTTCCCTCCCTGGTCCTGCAGCTATTTAGCACCAACTAAACATACAGAGTCTTATATTAATTTTAAACTGTTTGGCCAAAAGCTCAGGCTTATTGTTGGCCACCGCTTTCTGATTAATTAACCCATTAATCTGTGTATCTCCATGTAGTCTTGGCTTACTGGTGATGTCCAGGTCTCTTGATATCTTTGTAGCTACATGGTGTCTCCCTGCCTCTTTCTGCTACCTTTCTCTATCCCTGTTTTGATTTGCCACCTGGCTAAATCCTGCCTGTCCATTGGCCAAAACAACTTTATTCATCAATCAATAATAGAAACATATATTCATAGCACACAGAAGGACATCCCCTATTAGAGTAGAGTACAAGAAATAATCAAACAGGGCTAAAACTCAATAAAAGAAACAGCAAGAACAAAAATTTATAAAGAGTCAAACAGCATTGCTTCTCTGAGAACATCAATAAGATTGTGAAAAATTTATGCAAATTAATCACAAGTGAGAGAAGAATGGGGAATAGTCTTGAAGCCATTGGCACAGGAAAAGACTTTCTGAACAGTATACAATTAGCATAGGCACTAAAGTAAAAAAAAATTCACAAATGGGACCTTTGAAACTGAAAACCTTCTGTATGGCAAAGGACACTGTCATTCAGACAAAGTGGCAGCTAAAAGAATGGGAAAAGTTTTATTACTAACTATGCATCTGATAGAGGCCTAATGCCCAAAATATATAAAGAACTAAAAAAAAACTAGATAAAAAGCAAATAACCCAGGTTAAAATGGGGTACAGATCTTAACAGAGAATTCTGAAAAGAGGAAACTAAAATAAAATGGCTGAGATACAATTAAAGAAATATTAACATCCTTCACCGTTGGGGAAATGCAAAGCAAAACTTTGAGATTTCATCTTATACCTGTGAGAAAGGCTAAATTCAATAAAACAGGTGACAGCTCATGCTGATGAGGATATGGAGCAAGGGCAACAGCCATCCATTGATGATGAGAGTGCAAACTTTTACAGCCAGTATGGAAATCAAAGGGGAAGTTCTTTGGAGGACGGGAATCTATCTCAAGATCCTTGTATACCAGTCTTGGCTATGTATGCAATGGAGATTTTATCCTACCAGAGAGAGAGAGAGGCTCAAAATTATTCTTTAAGGCTGTATTCATAATAGCCAGAAATTGGAAACAACCTAGATGTCCCACAACAGAATAATGGATAAAGAAAATTTGATACCTTTACACCATGGAGTATTACTTAGCCATTAAGGAAAATGAAACCATGAAATTCACAGATAAATGGAAGGAACTAATAAAAGTCATCCTGCTCCTCTCTTTTTCTCCCTCTCTATGTCTTTTCCTCTCTCACTCTCTCTTCCCCTCTTTCCTTTTTTCTCTGCTATGCTGCTCCTGTGCCCAGAGGCTGATCTCCCCCTTCACTTTCCTCTTTATATGATTACTTTCCCTAAAATAAATAAATAAATAAATAAATAAATAAATAAATAAATAAAGTCATCCAGAGTGTGGTAACCCAGAAAGATAATTGTGGCATGTATTTGCTTATGTATGGACAATAGATGTTAAGTCAATGACAACTAAGCTACCATATGCAAACTCACAAAGATAAGTTATAGATTAAGTTATGGTGGGCATGGGCTTGGCGGAGTGGGGTTTATTTTTTAGGAGGAGGCATTTCTAAATACCCCCTGGAACTTGATTTATACACAGGGCTGGGCCTAGAACTCAGAAATATGCCTGCCTGTGCCTCCCAATTTCTGTGTTTAAAGGCATGTACAAACACACTAGACTGCTAGTAAGTTTTAATAGAAATTCAAGGTAAACCTGGCATTGTTAGATGGCAGTCTGTGTATTGGCACAGTTCAAGAATTTTTGCGCTAGTAATTGGGATAAAAATTGTGAGGTTAGGTTAAATAATAGAACTCTTGTTAATAATAATAAAAAGTGCTGTAGAGATGGTTCAGTGTTCAAGAGTGCTTACTGGCTGCTCTTGCTAGAGGACCAAGTTTCCATTCCCAGCATCCACATGGTAGTCCACAACTGTCTATAGCTCCAGTTACTGGACATCTGATGCCCTCTTCTACCTTCTTGTGCATCTGGTACTTATTTGGTACACATATGTACATTCATTCAAAGCACACATACAAAGAAAATATAGTAAAGGTTGTGCATGTTGGCACACTTCTTTAATCTTAGCACCCCAGAAGCAGAGGCAGGGAGAATTTCTGATTTTGAGGCCCATTTAGTCCATAAATAGAGTTTCAGAGCAGTCAGGCCTCAGCTATTATAACAAGAAACTCTGGTTTGAAACAAAAAATAATTAATAATAAAAGTAATAGAAATTGAGCAGAGTGGTTTGATGAGCAGTGTGTTGCCAGAGGATTGTAGTTCCATCCCTGTGCAATGCGGAAAGCAAGATGATTTGAGGATGCCAAGTTTGAGCCAGTTCTGGGTTATATATGAAATTTCACCTCAAGAAAATAAATGGGCTATGTTACCTAACTGGGCAGCATGGAGCCATAGGTATGTTAATCAAGGACTCATTGATGGAGACAAGAGGACACCAGTAGAGTGAGACTGAGCCCTCCACTGGGCTATACACACTTTGTCTAAACAAGTGGTAGAGGAGGAGGAGAATCGGGAGTAAATAGAACTCTGGTGGACAGTTATTGTCACTTTTCAAAGAAACATTCTCAAAAAAGAAAAGCAGGGAGTCGGGAGTTTAATCAGGAAGTGGGCTTGGTTGTCTGCTGGTGAATGGTGATAACAGGAATCTAGGCCTTGGCTGTATCATGACTTTGTGTAAGAAGAGATAAAAGGAGCATGGAGGGTGAAAAGGAGGAGGCTGGGTGGTGAAGGTGATAGTACAGGTCTGCATACTGTATTCCTTGCCCTCTGTAGGAAGTAGTGGATGGATATCATGAACCATGCAGTCCTGGCTTGCAGAAGGAGATGCAGGGTGAATGAAATAAAAATAGTGTGTCGTATTATAGAATATTACCTTTAGTAAAATGTGGGATCTCATATACAATGGTGAATTATAAAGAAAAAATGTTTTTAATATTTAGAAAGTATGTTAATAGTGCGCTGGTTTAATTATAGGGTAAGTAAAAGCATTACAGTTAGCATTTAACAAGTGTTTTAAACCTGATTGGTAATTTTTTTCATTTCCCAGATTTCTTGCTTTTTGAGAGTGAAAAAATATACTCTACATAGTAGGCATATCTATTCATGTTAAATATACTCTCAACCAATTGTGGAAGGATTTCAGTTATTTTATTTGCATTGACAATAAAATACATTTTAGTTTATTAACTTTTTCTCAATTACTTTATGAATAGAGGTTTGCATAAAATATATGTTTTGAATATTTCATTTTTTAATATGTACTCTTTGTAAATTTGCAAGGTGACATAGAAAAGAAAACCTTGTTATCTGTTGCAGGTTACAGTTTAATATAGTATATTAATAATCTTACACTGTTGATTGTTGCTAGTTATTCTTATTTTTGTACATATGATTTGTCTTCTAGTGAGATAGGAATTATATAGTCTAAAATTTATAAGATTTTGTTTTTTTCTCCTTATACCCTCCATAGTTTTTATTTCACAAAAGTTATTAATTGGTAATAAATTTTATTGAGTGTTTACATTGTGCACGTACAGGTTCACTTATGTGTGTTTACATGCATAGACTAGAAGTACACCTGAGGTATGGTTCATTTGAAGTTGTCCACTTTGTGTTTCTTTGTGCCTTTCAGTGGTACCTGTGCCACACTGAGTAAACTAGACTGTCTGACACTCACAGGGATTCTCCTGTCTCTCTATCCCCTGGGCTGGGATAATTTGTATTCACCACCATGCACTGTGTTTCTTACGTGGGTTTTGGGGATTAGACTTTATACACTGTACTGTCTACCCAGTATGACAGTAGATGTTCCTGAATGTTGCAGAATCACTTAGTCTTCTATTGCTGTGTATTATATTGCCATGTGTATCTGTAAGTTGTGTAGTCTCCATTCTTTATAGACACTTATACACACATAAATGCATACACAGATATATTAGAATTTGCTTTTGTTAAAATCTTAGCATTTTTATTTGTATTTGTGGCATTTTCAATAATAATTGTTGTATATTTTCATAAATATTAGTTACTTCTCTCATTGCTCCAACCAAATACCTGACAAAAAAATAATTTAAGGAAGTAACGATTTAGAAAATGTTCAGAAAGCTTTGGTCCTACCTGGCAGAGAAAGCATAGCAGCAGGAAAATGCACATCATGGATACTCATATTGCATCTGCAATCAGGAAGTTGAGAGAGGTAAATGATAGATTTCAGTGGACTTCGTATAGTCTTATTTGGGTTTTTTTTGGTTCTACATTTTAAGCTTTAGTTTTTGTATGTGGTACATGCATACATGGTGGAATATTTAGTGTATGGGTACATGAACCTGTGTAGAAGCCAGTGGAAATACCTTCCTTTATAATTCTGAGCCCTCATTTGTCCTTTAAATAGACTTCTCATTGAGCTTGAAACCCACTGTTCCAACTATGCTTTCTGGTCACCAAGCTCTTACTATCTGCCCATCTCTGTCTGCCAGTATAGAGATTACAGGTATATACTGTCATTTTTAATATATTGTGTGGGTGGAATGGATTTGAACTCATATCCTCATGCTAGAACAGCAAGGTTTTTTACCAAAATGAACCATTTTCTCAGCCATATGCTTTCTAATTTTTAATTCATTTTGGGACCCCAAACCCCTAGAATGGTGCCATGTTCATGAGGATAGGTCTTCTATCCGCAGTTTCACTGGAAATACCTTCACACACATGCCTAGAGGTGTGTGTGTGTGTGTGTCCTAGGTAATTCCAAATAACAGTGAGACTTACAATGAAGACAAAGGATCACACCTTATTTACCTCTCTGTATATGCCCTTGAGTGCAGGTGCCTTCAGATTCCAGAAGAGGGAATCACCTCCCTTGGAATTGAGGTAGAGATCTCAGTGAGCAACCTGACATCTAGGATCCATTTTAAGAGCAGTACATACTCTGGCCCACTGTCCCATCCCTCCAGATTCAATTTTCACATATAACTTTTATTATTTAACTTTTGCCCATGATTTTCTTCTTGCACATTTATTGGTTGCATTAATTTTGATTTGCCAGTTTGCATATTAACATTTATACATGAGCGACATTCCTCGAAGGGATATCCAGTATCAGCCAAAAAACTTATAAGCATATTCTAAAAGAGTTATAGCAACTATACATTATTATTTCTCCAGAATTGTTTTTCCCTTTTTGCATTCCTGGGTGTTTGTGTTTTAAAATAACTTTCTTCCGTTTGCCCAGTTACCTATCCATATTCCTACCTTGTTACCTCCCTGCCACTTTTAACCTTAGGCCTTTTGCTAAAGTTTTTGATGTACTTAATGAATGGGAGGAATTTTCTGCATTTATTCTGTCCCCTCTTTTCCTGTCCCTCTTCTTCCTTCCCCTTCTGCCCTTTATGGTTCTAAACAGTACCTTCTATTTCTGAGCCTTTCTCCCTCACCTCCCTCTCCTATTTCCTCCTCCTTTTCTGTTTTCCATCCTGACACTCTTACCTTCCCTTTCTCTCTACAGCCTCTCTTCTCTTTTCCCTTTCTCTCTAAACTCTTTTTCCGTCTTCTATCATTTTCCTCCCCTCTCCCAATTCTTGCTTCTCTCCCTCTGCTCTTCCTCTCCCTCCCTCTCCTCTCTCTTAGTTCCCTCTCTTTCCCGGTCCTTATTTTCCCTTCTCCCTCTTCTTTTGCCTCCCTACCCTTACAGTCTTCAGCTGCACCCTCAGCTGTCTTCTTTCTATTGCCTTCTCAACCTATTCTCTTTACCTCCATTACTTTCCTTTCCTACATCCTGTCCTTGTCCTCTCTTCTCCTCTCTGCTCTCCTTCTCCTCTCCCTCAGCCTGTAGACACCCTCTCCTGTTTCCTCCTTACCTCTCCATTAATCATTCCTTACACCTCTCCTAACTTATTCTCTTTCCTCTATTTTTAATTCCCACCCTGCCCTATAGTGCAGATTTCTTTCCTCCTCCCCTCCTCTGCTTCTCCCTCTCCCTGTTCTATTTATTCACTCTCCCTTCCTATTTCTTCTCTCACCACTCTATTCTCTCCCTCCCTTTCTCCTTCCTCCTCTTTCCTTCCATTTCCCCCTCTTTCTACTCCGTTCTCCCTCCACTTTCCTCTCCCCCTTCCCATTACCTCCTACTATTGCTCTTGTCCCTGCATACCTTTTCTCCTTCTTCTCTCCCTGTGTCCATCCTCCTGTCACCTTCTCCTCCTAATCACCTACTTCCCATTACCCTCCCTTTCCTCACCAGTTATGTTATTGAATGGGAGGAATTCTCTGCATTTCTTCTGTCCCCACTTCTCCTGTCACTCTTTTTCCTTCCCCATAGTACTTCTTCCCATTGGCCCACCCCTCTCCTATATCCCTCTCCTCTGTCCCTGGCAGTTTCCTTCCCTATACCATTTATCCACCTCCTCCCCCACTTTGCTTTTACTCCATTTCTCCCTCAACATCCTGCCCCTACCTCTCTTTCCCTTTCCCCCCTCACTCTGGGTCCTTTTCTTTCCTTCCTTATCTTTTCTTTCCTCTTTCTTCATCTTTTCTTCTGCATCTCAGTTGAATCTTGTTCTATCATTATTTTGGTGTGCCTTCTCTAGTTATTTTGTTTTGATTGGCTAAGCATTTCTCATTCATCCTTATCCTTTTATAGAAATAATTATTTCATTTGTTCTTTTGTATTCTTGGTTTTGTTTTGATTTTATTAGTGTTGGCTCTGCATTCTTGGTGCTCTAGTTGTTAAGATTCTGAACCAGCTGGTGAATCCCACATAAACAGCTGACCTGAACAAGGGGGAGCACATGGCCATCAGTCTGCTGTCTGGGAGCCAATCAAAGGAATGATCCAGACCCCTGAAAGTGCATGTCAACAAGGAGGCCTCCACATCCTATGG
The DNA here is from genome assembly GCF_003668045.3 of Cricetulus griseus. NCBI lineage: Eukaryota > Metazoa > Chordata > Mammalia > Rodentia > Cricetidae > Cricetulus > Cricetulus griseus. The sequence continues at coordinate 6,530,618 of NW_023276919.1, read as the reverse complement.
GGCCTCTGGTAGTGGTTTACTATTTTTTCCTGGCATAAGAAGGGACTTTGAGAGCCCAGTGGGAGGGCCTAGGCCCAGCCCAGGATGATGATGTGGAATCTGGGGAGTCTCCATGGAGGGCTCTACCCTCTATGTGGAGGGGAGGAGAGAGGGGGTGTTGGAGGGTTTTGGTGGGGAGAGGCAGAAGGGATTTATATGTGAAATTATAATTTTGTAAAAATAAAGAATATTATGTAAAAAACTATTATTCATTGAATGAAAAAAATATTCCGAACCCATGATAATGAGTTCTGATCTTTGTCATTTTTTGTAACTAAGCATATTTGAGTTTTTTTGATATTTTCAACATTTGTGTGTGTACTCATGAACTTAGCATACAATCAGGTGTGTACATGTAATAACTCACATGTGGATGGTAGTTGAGGATATCTTACTGAGGTTAATTCCCCTTTTTTCTACCATGTTTTCCAGGAATTCAATTAAGACTTGCTGGCATGAACCCTTTTCTGATGAGCCACCTCCAGTTCCTAGTTTTTAAAATGTAGAGAGTTAGAGAAATAGATTTCTTTCTTGTAATAATTTCATTCTATTTCCCAACAATGTTCTGTTATATTACGTTCTCCTTCGTATTAATTATGTTCGGTTTCATTCCTACCACTATTTGGGTAGGATTTTTGAACCCACTCCCAATTTCTTTAGAGACTCACTGATTTTTCAAAGTGTTTTATTATTCTAATCTCTGTGTATAGTTCCTATAGTTAATTTTTTGTGCTGGTGTGTACTTTTTAAAATGCTGTCATAAATATAAACTACTTTAGTTATCTTGTGTTTGCTAAGAATTGCTTTATATAAAATATAACTATCTTTTAGGAAAAATCCTTAGGCTGTGGAGAAGAATGTGTTCTGATCTTGTTCCTTGGAATGTTCTCTAGATTTTAGTTCAGTTCATTTATTTCTATGTAACATGTTTCCTTGTTTTCCTTTTGATGTGAGGACCTGTCTGTTGGTAATAATCTTGTATTCAAATCACCCAATATAATGTTGAAATCTGTTATCTTTTGCTTAATAGTGTTTATTTTATAAAATTTGGTATGCTAATGTCACATAAATATATGTTTATGTCCTTGTTTTGTATTAGTCACAATATCAATATGTAGTAACTTTCTTTGTCTCTTTAAAATGTACTTTGTGGACTATCAGCATGGATATTGTTTGTTTGCACATGTAAATTTCAACCTGTCTTATTGCCACTGAATTGCATTTGTAGCAGGTAACCAATAGCTTGATCTCCTTTACGCTACCTAATCTGTGAATCCATGTCTTTTAATTGGAATGTCAGAAAAATAAGAGTCAGAATTGTGTTAAGATATGTATTAATTGCAGTCTTTTTGTTGTTTTTGTAATACTGTCATTTTTCCCCAGTCATCTTTTGGTGATAGGCTGTATTAAAGAAATTTATTCCTTCCAGTATTACCATTGTTACCTTTGTATTTTGCCTTTAAAGTATCCTTTCCCATATCATGTATAACTTTTTCAAGGTAGTTGTAAAGATGTATAGAGGCTTTCCCTCATATTTAAGACTTTTCACTTCTTTTCTTGTTCTTGTCTTGGGAATGCTTTATTGTTTCTAACTTTTTGTTTTTGTGTGTTATTATAGGATACATTGGGAGATGGTGTCCTAATTAGCTCTGGTTGTCTTTAGCTACATTAAATGCACCAGAAGACGGATACACTTGGAAGGTAAGGCTTGTTTTTATAATATTCCATATAACAACTCTTTAAAAAACAGTTTTAGATACAACTACTTAATTTCACCCAAGAAGAAAGTGACTTATTTTAGGCTATGATCGATCACAACCAAGTTTATAAGAAATCTTCAGCTGCTTATCCAGGCTTGTAGAATTCTAGTTCTGTCCACATTCAGCAAAGTTTTGGTACTACTGCATCATTTACTTGGGGTGTAATGGCTTTTATGTAATTCGTAAGAAATTTTTTATTCATTTTAAATGCCAATCACACTTCTCCTTCCCTTCTGTTCTTCTGTGACGCCCACTGTTGCTCACCCCAACCACATCCACTCCTCAGAAAGGATAAAGCCTCCCATGGGAGTCACAAAAGCTAGCATATTCAATTGAGGCAGTACCACATCTCTCTCCTGCATTAAGGCTGTGCAAGCTGTAAAACGGTAGCTCATGCACCAGGCATAGATACTGGTCCCACTGCCAATGTTAGTGCAAACAGATCAGGCTACACAACTATCACACACATGCAGAGGGCATAGGTTGTTCCCACACAATCTACCAGCTATATCTCTAAAGTTGATGAGGTCCCAGGATATTGTGTAAGATGTCTCTGTGTTTCCCATCATAATTTTAACCACCCCATAAAATCACTTCTTCCTCTGTTTGACTAGACTTACTTAGCTTGGCCTGGTGCTTGGATATTGATCTCTGCATCTGCTTCCATCCTTTACTCAATGATTCTATGATGACAATTAGGGTAGTCACCAATCTGATTACAGGGGAAGGCCAGTTCAGGCACCCTTTCCACCATTTCTAGGATTTTTCGCTTGGTTCATCCTTTTGGATACCTGGGCATTTCCCTAACAACATTTTTCTCACTAACATCATAAGAACACCCCATATCAAGATATCTTTTCCAAGGCTCCCCCGCAACTCGGTCCCTCCCCCAAATGCCCTATAGCCTTCCTGCCCCTCACCAGGCCCCAGGTTCAGTTTACTCAGGAGATCTCATCAATTTCCCCTTTCCAGGGCGACCCATGTGTCTCTCTTAGGGTTTTCTTAGTTACCTTGCTCTTCTCTGGAGTAGTTAATTGTGGTGTGATTATCCTTTGCTTTACAGTTACTATTGTGTGGTACAACTTGAGGAGTTTTTGTATTAGCTCTTCTTTGACATTCTGGGAGAATTCTGTGCTGCAATCATGTGGCCCTGGGCTTTTTTGGTTGGGAGTCTTTTAATGTCTACTTCTGTTTCCTTAAGTGTTATAGGTGTGTTTAAATAGTTTACCTGGTCTTGAATTAATTGTCGTATCCCATACCTACCCAGAAAATTGTTCATTTCTTTTATGTTTTTCAGTCTTACAGAAAATGGGTTTTTGAAGTGTGACCTGATGGTTCTCTGTTATTATGTCCCCCTTTACATTTCTGATTTTGGTAATTTGGGCTTTCTCTGTGCCTTTTGGGTTGTTTGGGTAATGGTTTGTCTATCTTACTGATTTTTGTCAAAGAACCATCTCTTTGTATCCTTGCTTTTTTAAAATTGTTCTATGTTTTGTTTAGTTTATTTCATCCCTGAGTTTGATTATTTCCTACTCCTCCTGGGTGTGTTTGCTTCTTTTTTCATCTAGAGGTTTTAGGTCTGCTGTTAAATTGCTAGTGTGGGATTTCTCCAAATTATTTAAGCATTTAGTGATAATTTTCCTCTTAGTACTGCTTTCATAGTTTCCCATAAGTTTAATTATGTTGGATATTTACTTTCAGTGAAATCTAAGAAGTCAGGCTTACCTTCTCTATACTTTACTCTTTCATGTCTCTTACTTGACATTTACAACCTTGTTTGCCACTCTGGTGCTCTGCTTCTTCAGTCAGATCTGCTTGATCACCACATACATACTTGTCCTTAAGTAAAACCTACTGGATCACTACTTCTAAGTTA
>NW_023276919.1:6460904-6526443 GCF_003668045.3 Cricetulus griseus | reverse complement strand
TAACAAGCCGGTCTACGCTGGCCATCCATAGCTCTCCACTGGCCATCCTTTCTTCACCCAAAGAAGGATAGACATGCAACAGTGATACTGACCCATCAAATATAGGACATAGTTCACACAAATATGTGGGCAATAGGAGGCTGAGCTTGTAGCCAAATGAGTCGCCCCAGATGCTGAAAACAGTCACTATAATATTACATGTTCTGATTCCTATCATTTAGAACAGCACAGCCCCTGAATTTACCTTCATGGGGACAGAGAAAATACAGGTGGCAAGGGCAGCCCCCATGTCCTGAGACACAATCAAACAGCCTCACTTAGATTAAGGTTTCACCCATCAAACCCTGGACAGCATTTTGTGTTTTGAGTTATTGTTTGAAATTCCAGTGGGATTTTATCGAGCAGAAGAACACTCTAACAATTCACTCTCATCAACTCACCCAGTTTCTCCAACAGCACCTTGCTTTCATTCCCCAGGGGTCACTCGTTTATAGGACAGCAATCACAGTGTGTATATGGTTCACCACACAATGGTGAACAACAACTCAGACACCCATGCCCATGTTTCCATAGACCCACAGACAAGGCATGTTACCTACATACAAAGTCTGTGACTTTGCACAGAAACTTTGTGTACTTCAGGGACCATGGTTTCAAATGATGTGTGCTGGCATTTGCTAATTAGCCATATAGGGTTGACATATCTTACTATAATATTCCTAAGATTTTAAAAAAGTTTTTGATATTAATATTTTAATTATATGTAGGTGTGTGTGTGTGTGTTTGTGTGTGTACACATATGGGTATACATACACATATACACAAGTGTAGGTGCTTGTGTAGGTCAGAGGCATCTGATCTCTTGGAGCTAGAGTTACAGATGGTTGTGAGCTGCCTCACATGACTGGGAACTTGGGTTCTCTGGTAGAACAACAGGTGCTATTAACGACTGAACCACCTCTCCAGTCCTGACCCTGAGTTTTACCAATAGCTAGGATTGTGTTTTGAAGAATCTCAGACTCAAATAAGAATATTTTATCATATTCTCATGGCTTTCCCATATTAAGTAGGCTAAATAGTTATGAACAGGCTTTGAAAGTCTATCTTGTGTTGGAGATGGTGGCTTACACCTGTAAAACCAGGAGATGGAGTTAGATTGACTGTCATAAATGAGGGGCCAGCCTGAGCTATTATATGACTTGCAAGCAGGCTGGCCCCTCCCCCCCAAAAAAAAACCATACCACCACCACTGAAAGCAAATCCTAGCTTGTGACCTATAAAATTATAAGCATTTTTGCACTGGCTTTAAAACCTGTGCATCAGAAAATAGCCTACAATGTATATTACAAGTTAGCATGGGAATGGTTTCCTACATAAATAAGTCTACAATGTGTCCCGCGCCCGCTCTGTATTTCTCGCCAGCAAGAAATCATACACGGGACACTCGGATCCTTCTGTAGACAAGCTTTAATGCATCTTGAGAGGAGAGTATAAGCTTCCCAGAGCGGAGACACTGAGCCAAGAATCCCGTCCCCTAATAAAGGCTGGCAGCCGCCGCCTGGGACGTGTCACCCTATGATTGGCTGCAGCTCATCAGGCCATATGACGCCACGGAATAGGCAGAGATCAAGGAATGGAAAATTACCCAGCGCCTGCGCAATAATCTTGTTTACATTCGGTGCCTGCCGGATGCAGGCGCCATCTTGTAATGGAGAATGTAGGGACGGCTCCCTACAGATCCCCCTTTTTTATTAATTAATGATAAGGCTTTATATTTTTACAAGCAAATAGGTCACCCATATGTTGAGGGATAGAGGTAGAGGTTGTACCTTCCCAAAATCAAACATTAAGACTGTGTACGGGAGTCGCGACTAGGCTGTTAGCTTGACCCGAAGCACTCTCGACCTGTCCTCTGTCGTTTTTCTGGGAAAGGGAGACTAGGGCAGGCAACCCTTATGTAGGACAACATGCCTCCCAGAGAAGCCTGCATATTGGGCAACTCTCTGTGTGATGCCTTGCTCGACATCCCTCATGGGCTGTTCAAGCCAGGCACTCTACCCTGTGCAATGAGCCTAGGCTCCGGGTGTGTAAGAGCTGTCTGGCCAGCGGCCTATTGCTTAAGCATAGTTATCCAAATATTAGTGGAAGCCCCTTGTTCCAAAGCTATAAGCGCTTGGGCGATAACCACCTTGTCTCTCTTAGTTTGAGCCCTGAGCCTACAGACCAGCCAGAGAAGCAACATCAATCCGCAGCAAACGGCTGCACCAAACAATCCCACCTCCACCCATTTCCTTAAAATAGGAGACAGCTGAAGCAATCCATGATGACAGTCCCTCCGTCAAGGACAGGAGTTAATCTGGATAATAGCGGCTCTCAACTCCCGGGGAGAGGGTGGAGTTCCGACTTTTGAGGGTCCAAAGAGGCTCTTCGGGTGAGTCTTTCCGGGATCCACAGGGGATTCTCTTCATCCTGTGGAAAAACACATATCGCTCCCCTGGATCTTATGAGAATAGGATCCGGGCCTCTCCAAAGACCAGTTAAGACATCTTTCCATTTTACCATCTCCTCTGAGGTATGACGCTTGGCCGCTGTATGGCCCTGAGCGTCGGTGTTTAGAAAATTAAGGGTAAAGAGTGCCATGGATATTGTAACTCTTGGCACCGAGGGTAGGGTGCCAAGAGTTACAATAAGCTACTTCCTTAAACAGTAGCTTAACTTTTTTGTGAGGCAGGGTTTTTTTTGTGACTTTGGAGCCTGTCCTTGAATTTGATCTGCCAGACCAGGCAGGCCTTGAACTCATAAAGATCCATCTGTCTCTTATTCCCTAGTGTTGGGATTAAAGGCGTATGCCGCCAACGCCCAAAACTTAAAGGCGTGTGTCATCAACACCCTGAGCTTAAAGGTGTGTGCTATCAACATAATAGATTAGTATCTTTTATAAAAACAAGAATTTTACATTGTCAGGCTTTGCTTAAAAATTTTAAATTGAAGCTCTTTAAGTACAAACATTAATAAAATCAAACATTTGAAAAACTGGTTTTAAAAAGAAATTTAAATTCCCTTAAGGTCTTTTTGTAATATATAGAAGCATTAACATTTTAAATCTTAACTGAAAAACTTGTTTCTAAGATGGTATTTCTAATTTCCATGCGGTCACCTTAGTCAAGATGGCGGTCTAAGTATCCTTTTTTTAACTTTAGCAAAATGGCTACCGTCAGTCATGTGACCAGCTACAAAATGGCCGTACCAGGAAATAGAACATTTTAAAACAAGCATACATAAATTACTTGAGCAACTTTAGGATATGAGGCTTTTCCCAGGCATCCCAGGCCTCCAAGCAGTGTTGAATAACATGCATAGCCTTTTCCCCTATCAAAGACTGGGAAAGCCATCTGTAATTTTCTCCGCTCCTCTGATGGTAAAAAGGAGTCGGTACCAAATAGTGGGGGTGCTGATGGAAGCACACCCGCTGGCATTTTTGGCAGCCGATATCTATCGGGGTGGTATCGTGCTGCTTCTTTCTCTAGCTCTGCTTCCTTGCTAGAGTCTAAAATCTCAGAGTCTGAGCTGCTCAGCTCCAAGGCTTCCAGTTTCGTTGTAGGGCAGAGGCTAGGTTTTGAGTCTTTATTTCTCTTAAATTTACCGGGGTGTGACCGGTTATTCCCTATTTTCTCTCCCTCCTTCTCTGTCTCTCCCTCATCCAGCTGAGCTGTTCCTTCCAAAACCCCATCTCTTGAGCTTTTAGAGTCATTAGAGCTATCAAGATTTAAAGCTTTAAACTTATTTACAGAATCATCTAACAAATTATTCACTCCCTTGTCAGTAGACATTCCAGGAGGTCCTTTTTTCTTATTTATTGCTGTTTCTCTTAACAAATTATTCACTCCCTTGTCACTAGACATTCCGGGAGGTCCTTTTTTCTTATATTTTATTGTTAGGCGCGCCCCATCTCTCACCACATTCGGTTTCTGATATATAATTCTGGACTTCTTTAAGATTGTTACAACAGTGAGAAAAGTCAAAATAGCTCCTAGTAAAAGCATAGAAGCCTCTATATTAACCTCCCACAATAGCAACATTCCTAAGCCAAAGTCCAGAAAAAAACATACCTCTCCGAATTTACCACCCTGCAGTTCTGAATCCGCCTCGTTAGAGGGGTCTCCGCGGTGCTGGAGATGTTCACATGTTCCCGGGTTTCAGCACCATATGTCCCGCGCCCGCTCTGTATTTCTCGCCAGCAAGAAATCATACACGGGACACTCGGATCCTTCTGTAGACAAGCTTTAATGCATCTTGAGAGGAGAGTATAAGCTTCCCAGAGCGGAGACACTGAGCCAAGAATCCCGTCCCCTAATAAAGGCTGGCAGCCGCCGCCTGGGACGTGTCACCCTATGATTGGCTACAGCTCATCAGGCCATATGACGCCACGGAATAGACAGAGATCAAGGAATGGAAAATTACCCAGCGCCTGCACAATAATCTTGTTTACATTTGGTGCCTGCCGGATGCAGGCGCCATCTTGTAATAGAGAATGTAGGGACGGCTCCCTACAACAATGGAACCTGAATATTGGCCCTGATGTTTTGTACTTCTTAAAAATCTGAGGCTCTTAGCTTAAAATCAGTTGATAGAAACCAAAATGCTCACATAGCCTACTGAAATAACTTCAGCCCAAACAAACATATTCTGTTTATTTAGTGTACACTAATCTTCTAGCAACAGATAAACCTTGGGCTATAAGAAGCCAAGCTGCTGCTGCTCTCCCAACCTCTGATCTAGGGGCTCACTCATGTGCTTGGCTGAACTATGGCTCCCTATATGAATGTTCCAATTCTGAGGATCTCAGAACATGTGTTTGCAAAAGATTCAAAAGGAAGTAATCAAACTGAAATGAGATCTTAAGTGTGGGCTCTAATCCCGTATGTCCTGGGTCCATTTAAAAGGAAATGGGTACACCCACCACCACCCACCCACCCCCCCCACACACACACTCAGCATGGAATAGTGTCAATGGGAGGAGACAGGCCTTCAGAGAAACCCACCACACCCACACCTTGACCTTGAACCTAAATAAACTTCTTCCCAAGAAGCGGCACTTAAAGTACTGGAAGGAGCTATGCAAGCTGTCAAAGAGAGAAAACAATGCACAGTATTACTATCTGTAACACCTATTAACAAAACAGCGACCAGAATGGTAAGATATCCCAAAAGTTGAAATAGTTTTACTACTTCCTGAGATAACCATCAGCTATCTAATTGGACTGAAGGCCCACTCAATGGAAGGGATTCATGCCTACTACCCATGCTAGTGAGGCCATAGTCCCTAAAGAGAACCAACTACTGCCGTCTCACTAAACCAGTGTCATTTCTAATGGCAGCAGATGGAGACCATTACAGAAAGCTACAAATGACCAAAATGCAGAGATGAACTGAATGGAATTCCCATATGATACATCTAAAACACAATTGCTACTCTTAAGCCTCAGGGTATATTCTAAAGGGGGTGTGATGGAGCGATTTTAATAGCCAGAGAACCAGGATTGGGTATCTATTGCTGTATAATGTTTTCTACATATGAGGGGGAGCTGCACCCAAGAAGTTTCAATAAAATAGTTGCCTAAACCAGACCTAAAAATGAAAATACGAAACAGCCATTCATGATAAATGTCTTGGAGAAATCAGGGATAAAAGGAACATACCTCAACATAATAAAAGCAATATACAGCAAGCCAACAGCCAACATCAAATTACATGGAGAGAAACTCGATCCAATTCCTCTAAAATCGGGTACAACACAAGACTGTCTACTCTCTCCATACCTCTTCAATATTGTCCTTGAAATCCTTGCTAGAGCAGTAAGACAACAAAAGCAGATCATGGGAATACAAATCGGGAGGAACAAGTCAAACTCTCCCTATTTGCAGACGATATGATAATCTACATTAGTGACCCAAAAAACTCTACCAGGGAACTCCTACAGCTGATAAACACCTTCAGCAAAGTGGAAGGATACAAGATCAACTCAAAAAAATCTGTAGCCCTGCTATATACAGATGACAAATTGGTGGAGAAAGAAATCAGAGAAACATCACCCTTTACAATTGCGACAAACAACATAAAATACCCTGGGGTAACACTAACCAATAATGGGAAAGACCTGTACCATAAGAATTTTAGGTCTCTAAAGAAAGAAATTAAAGAAGATACCAGAAAATGGAAAGATCTCCCATGCTATTGGATAGGAAGGATCAACATAGTAAAAATGGCAATCTTGCCAAAAGCAATCTAGATTCAATGCAATCCCCAGAACTTGAAAGAACAATTCTCAACATTATATAGAGAAACAAAAGAACCAGGATAGCCAAAACATCCCTGTACAATAAAGGAACCTCTGGAGGCATAACCATCCCAGACTTCAAGCTCTATTACAGAGGTATAGTCCTGAAAACAGCTTAGTATTGGCACAAACATAGACAGGTTAGACGAATGGAATAGAACTGAAAACCCTGATATTAACCCACGCATCTATGAACACCTGATTTTTGAGAAACAATCCAAATTTATACGATGGAACAAAGAGAACATCTTCAACAAATGGTGCTGGCATAACTGGTTGCAGACATGTAGAAGACTGCAGCTAGACCTTGCACAAAACATAAGTGAAAATGAATCAAAGATCTCAACATAAATCCAGGCACACTGAACCTATTAGAAGACAAAGTGGAAAATACCCTTGAATTAATTGGTACAAAAGACTGCTTCCTGAACATTACACTAGTAGCACAGATACTGAGGTCAACAATTGATAAATGGGACCTCCTGAAACTGAGAAGCTTCAGTAAAGCAAAGGAGACAGTCAGCAAGACAAAACAGACTGACTGGGAAAGGATATTCACCAGCCCCACATCTGACAGAAGGCTGATCTCCAAAATATACAAAGAACTCAAGAAGCTAGTTTCCAAAACAACAAACAACCCAATTAAAAAGTGGGGTACAGAACTAAATAGACAATTCTCAAGAGAGGAATCTAAAATGGCTGAAAGACACATAAGAAAGTGTTCAACATCCTTAGCCATCAAGGAAATGCAAACCAAAACAACTCTGAGATACCATCTTACTCCTGTCAGAATGGCCAAAATCGAAAACACCTATGACAGTTCATGTTGGAGAGGATATGGAGAAAGGGGAACACTCTCCACTGCTGGTGGGTGTGTCAACTTGTACAGCCACTTTGGAAATCAATATGGCGACTTCTCCAAAAAATGGGAATCAGCCTACCACAAGGTCTAGCAATTCCATTCTTAGGCATATACCCAAAAGAAGCACATTCATATAACAAGGACATATGTTCAACGATGTTCATAGCTGCACTATTTGTAATAGCCAGAAACTGGAAGCAGCCTAGATGCCCCTCAACCGAATGGATAGAGAAAATGTGGTACATTTACACAATGGAGTACTACTCAGTGGAAAAAAAACAATGAGAGATAGAGAGACAGACAGACAGACAGACCAGTCCAGGGTAAGCTGCAGGCTCTAATCCAGGTTGCAGAGACAGAGACACAGCAACAGTGAGAGACAGTGACGTACTGATTGAGACAGAGAGTCAGAGACAAAGAGAGACACACAGATCAGGCCTCAATTCAAGCATGGACCAGTCCAGACCAGATACAGCTGCTTTTTTCACCTAGGCTCAAGAAACAAAGACAGAGAGACTGAAAGACAGTGAGCAAAAATGAGACATAGACAGAGACACAGACACAGAGGCAGAGACAGACAGACAAATGCTCGGTGTAGGCTGAGACCAGTGCAGACCATGTACAACTCTGCATATCCCCCCCAGTCAATGAGGATGCCATCTCTGCCTAATAAACTCTGTCCCACAGCTGAAGTCATCTCATGCAAACAAGTAGCTACAGTCCAATGATCACTCATTCTAGTCTAATAAATGGAATGTAAACCTTGCTGGAAGTAGCTAACCATGGAATACTCACCTTTTGTTAAGTATTGTTAGTGTTTTCATTTTTTTAGTCCATTGTTGTCCTTGTTAGGGAAGATGACATTCATCCACAAAAGTCAATGAACAGTTTTTTTTCCACAGGAAAAGTAACTAGAAGGATCCCCTAACATGAAATGTATTTCCCATGGGCAAGACCAAACGTGGCTCAGTAAGGACGATCTGAGAACTCTGAGTCGGTCTGAACTGGTGGCCAGAGTGCAGAAAAAAAGAATGCTGGAACAGTCCAGGCAAGATGGGGTCCCGAAAAGCAGCTGGAAAAAACTGCCTAAGGCTTAAAACGGAAACACACAAGAGACTCAGGCCATGTGTTTGGTGGACCTCATTCTTGTGAAACATACTGACCAGAAGGTGTGTCTCACCGGTTGCTCTGTCTGAGAAAAAGTTCTCCTTGGTTCCTGCTCACCCCAGCATGGGTGGGAAGGGAGCTCACAGAGAGCCTCCCTGGTTTTCTCATGTCCAGTGTTGGTCTTCTGATTACAAGGAAGGGAAATCTTGCTATGGAGGTGGAACTCTGAGCAATGGAACATGAACTATAGAGAGTCCATGAACCACAGAGTTTCAGACATGGCGGGAAGGGGAGACTGGGGGAGGCAGGAGAAGAGACTAAGTGGGTAAGAGCAAGATCAGAGATCAGAGAGCTGTGGGGAAGGGGATGATGAGAGAAAGAGAAGGTAAGAGACCATGAGTGTGCCCGGGTTTGTCTTTTAAAAGGGTCCTTTACACCCGTCTGCAGACTTACTACGAAGGGATCCCTGGGCTCACCAGAAGTCCTCCTCAGTGCAACCTGACAGGTGACTGGGACAGGCCAGCCTGTTGCCTGGACCTTTCATTCACTGATTATTAAAAGGCTGGTTGTTAGACCTGGCTGGTTAGGGAATAATTTCCTCAAGTTTCAAGATTGCTTACTGCTGATTTAGGGGGCACTGACCTTCTTTGGTGACCTGAGAAAGCTGGGTGGGATCATCCTGGAGAATCTGGTTGTTCCACTCTAGTCCTGGAGTGAGTATCTCTCTGGTACTTCTAAGACTTGCGCAGATGTCAGCTGTGAAGAAGAAAAAGTTAAGTTAAAAAAATACAGTGTTTCTTAAGTCCAGGTATTGGAGGGGAGGATTGTAAGATGAGGTGGGGATTCCTGTGGGGTCCGGAATACATGAGTAAAGCGAGTCCGGGACCAGGGAAAGGCTGAGTAATGTTTCTTTGGAGTGAATAGGACCTGCTTGCATGTACCAGTTTCAGGTCCCTGGAACTTACAATAATCCTTTGGTTTTGTGAGGAACATAAATTGTAGACCCTTTAGCCAGCAAAGCTCCATCCCCATCATCAAAATTCTCAGAGTTCTAGAGAGGGATACATTATGACCAGAGTCAATGATGAGAAAATGAAAAACACTTGCTAGCCTGAGGGTCACATGAACATCCACCTACAAAGTCGGTCAAGAGCAGTCCAGACCATGTACAGCTGCAGGCTCCCACCCAGATTACAGAGACAGAGACAGAGACAGAGAGATACAGACAGAGACACGGAGACAGAGACAGGAAGAGAGAAGATTCCTGAAAGTTCTTTCCATTATTATAATGTTTTACAAATATGACATCATTATTAAAATCTAAATTTTGTTTAGATGTGCATTTACCTAATGACCAAGGATGTTGAGCACTTTTTTATGTGTCTTTCAGCAATTTTATATTCCTTTTTGAGAATTCTCTATATAGTTCTCCACTCTACATTTTTATTGGATTTTTTGTTGTTTAGGAACCTAGCTTCTTGAGTTCTTTGTAAATTTGGGAGATTAGCCCTCTGTCACATTTGGGGTTGGTGAATATCTTTTCAGATTCTGTGGGCTGCCATTTTGTATTGCTGTATTTTTTCCCTTACAGAAGCAACTGGTTTTGTAGGGGGAAAGAATAGTGGAGAACAAAATAAGAGATACCATCAGAGAGGGAGCCAGTTATCTGGTGGTTAGAAAACTAGCTTCTTGAGTTCTTTGTAAATTTTGGAGATCAGCCCTATCAGATTTGGGGTTGATGACCATCTTTTCCCAAACTGTGGGCTGCCATTTTGTATTGCTCACAGTGTCCTTGCCTTAAAGAAGCTTATGGTTGTATAGTGGGAAAAATAGAGGAGAGCAAAATAGGAGATATCATTGGAGAAGGATCCAGTATAGGTTTAAAGAGAAATTAGGTGCTAGGGAAAGGTCTGCAGATCTACAAGGAAGACACCATCTAACCATCTAAGCAACAGAGAGGCTGACATAAATGCCTTCCCCTGATAAAGATGACTAACTTGTATGCCATCCTAGAACCTTCAACCAGCAGAGGATGGAAGTAGAAGCAGCCACCCACAAAAAAACACTGAATGGAACAAGAATCCAGTTTCAGAGAAGGAGGAGCGATGATCAAAGGGGTCAAGGCCCAGCTGGCTAAACCCCCAGAAACAGCAGACATGAACAAGCAGGAGCTCTTGACCTCCAGACTGATCACTGAGAAACCAGCATGGAAGTGATCCAGAACCCAAGAATATGGGTGTCAGTAAGGATTCCTTCTAATCTATGTGGCCTCTTGTAGTAGATCAGAACTTATAACTTGCATAGCAATGGACTTTGAGAACCCATTTCACATAGGTGGATGCTCCCTAAGCAAAGACAACAGGGGGAGGGGCTAGGTCTTATCCCAATCGTTATGACAGATTCAGTACACCTGCATAGAAGACGTCACACTCCCTAGGGAGCAAAATGTTGTGGGTTAGGTAGGGCGATAGTGGGGGGCAGAGGAAGAGGGGAGAGAGGGGGAACTGGGATTGACATATAAAATGATGTTTTTTTTCTAATTTAAATAAAAAATGAAGGAAAAAAGCTAAAAACTACAACAATTAATGTACCAAAATGTATGAGTGAAACACAAGTAGGCCTTAAGCCTTCACAAAAATGTACAAGAAACTAGTGTTGTCTCCATTTTGGGACCTGCAGAAAGTGGGATATATCTAAGTGGTCATCAATCAAGTGGAATAGTATAATGATGCATTAGCTTACATGTGTACTGGACTGAAGCCATAGTTGGTTAGTGTGGGGAAGCAGAAATACAAATAGTTAAAACCAGAGAGAGACTTCTACCTTCTGCCTAAGTTCTAGAGGTTATATTGTGAGATCATGAGTCGATGTGGTTGGTATAGCATTTGAAGATGAAATAAATTGTGACAGACAACTGTGTTTCCTGGCAACTGTGTTTCCTGGCAACTGTAACAAAAATCCCTCTGCCAATATCATGGGCTCTAGAAACAGAGACCAACTGAGGTGCAGTTTTGCACTTGCAGATTTTAATATCCTAAGGTGTGTGCCATTTTACAACTTTAAATGTAACCATACAATGGACTTAACTCTCCAAATGAGCCTATGACAATGGGTTTGGGTATGTCCAAGCAACTGGAACAGTTAACCAAATTGAGGGTATGTAATCTCTCTAAATATACGCTGTGTACAACCTGCTCCAAGTCTTTTACTAGTAGATTTTTACTTCCATAAGAAGTAAAATCCTATTGGGTTTTTTGTCTGTTTAGTTCTGTAACCCACATTTTAAGTGTATTATTTCATGTTTGGGTGACTAGTTTCTTCAGTTATTTATATACTTCAGAAGTCAGCTCTTCGCTAGATCTGGGGTTGTTGATGATGTTTTCCTATTCTGTGGGCTGCTGTCTTGTCTTGTTGACTGTGTCTTTTACCTTACAGAATCTACTCAGTTTCAGGATGCCCCATTACTGAAAGGTCGATCTGAGAATCTGTGCTATTATTAAGTTGAAGAAGTGGTTTGCTGTACAAATTCAATCAATGCCACCTTCCAAGTACTTTGCTAAGTGTTTCATTTTGTTTGGATTCAGATCGAAGTATTTGATCCTTTGAAAATTTAGTTTCCTCAACAGAGGAATCTAAAATGGCTAAAAGACACTTAGGAAATTGCTCAATGTATTTAGCCTTTGAGGAAATGTAAATCATAACACCTCTGAGATATCACCTTACACCTGTCAAAATCGCTACAGAAAATCCACCACTGAAATTTTATGCTAGAGAGGATGGGGAGAACTGGGAACACTCCTCTGTTGCTGCTAGGAGTAAAAACTTGTACAATCATTCTGGCAGTCAGTATGGGATTTTTTGTAACAATTGGAGATCAGTCTACTTCACAATCTAGAAATTCCGCTTTTTGATGCATACCCAAATCATGTACATTCATACAATATGTACACATATACAGCTGTGTTCATAACAGCTGTATTTGTAATAGCAAGAACTTGGGGGAAAAAAACCAAGGTATTCCTCGACTGAAGAATGAATAAAGAAAATGTGGTTAAAATTAATCAATTTAGTACTACTCATAAAAAAGAAACAATGAAACAATAGATGGAACTAGAAGAAAGCATCCTAATTGAGTTAACGCGTTAAAGGTTAAAAAAATAAAAAAAAAACACGACATGTTATCTACTCACTAATATACAGATATTAGACCTAGGGTAAATAATAATTAGCCTACAATCCACAATTCCAGAGAACCTAAGAACAAGTAGGTCTATGAAAGAGGCATACATGGTTCCTCAGAGTAGGGGAAAGGCACCTTCCCCTATATCTCCTGAATAATTTATGAGCATGGGGAAAGAGGAGGAATGAAGGAGAAAGAGGCGGGGTGATGAGGAGCAGATAAGAGAATATGAGCAATCAAAATATTGATTAGGGGGAAGAATAGAAGAGAGCAAGAAAAGTGATACCTTACTAGAGGCATAAACTGTAGGTTTACAGAGAAATATGGCACTAGGCAAATGTCCATGGATCCACAATGATAATCCCAACTAACAATCTAAGCAATAGTGGAGAGGCTACTTTAAATTCATTTCCCCTGTAATGTGATGGATGACTACATTATATGCCATCCTAGATATTTCATCCAGTAGATGACTGGAGCAGAAGAATGCACACAAATCTAAAGAATGCCCTGAACTCCTGGAATCCAGTTTCAGAAATGGTAGCATGATGAGCAAATGGCTCAATACCAGGCTGGAGAAACCCACAGAAATAGCTGACCTGATCTAGAGGGAGCTCCCTGACCCCATTCTGACAACTAGGGAGCCATTATAGTAACATAATATTTCTTATGACTATTTGATGCTTTGATATGAGGTAGTGACTGTCTTTATGTTGAGCTGTGTTTAATGTTTGCAGCAGAAGGAGAGATCCTCTTTTCAATGCTATGCAATCTATTAGCCTGTGTATTTTTTAAGTATATGATGTCCACTGATATTAAGAGATGTTAATGACATGTGATTGTTTTTTTCTTTTTATGTATTTATTTTCATATTCTTATAACATCCCTCCTCTCCTCCTGCAATCTACTCTTCCCCCAACCTCTCATTTGTTACTTGGAGTTGGTAAGGCCTACTATAGAAAATATACTAAGTCAGACTTATTATCTAGTTGAGGCAGGACCAAGGAAATTCTCTCGCCACCGTAATACTGTGTCGAGGCTGAACAAGGTATCTCACAGGAGGACGACGGAAAGGGCAAGGAAAATGCAATGGCTAAATAAATCCATCTACACATCAAAAAATTCAGAAGACATCCACAAATCATGCTTGCATATTATAATGTAGGATGCCATATCTAGTATTAGAGCTATCGAAGTTTAAAGAATGAACACTGTGATCACTTGTACAAACCACATTCCAACACAAATTACAAATAATCCTGCAGTAATAAGGTTATAGTCCACAGATCAGAAAAAATAAACTACCATTCTCTCAATATATATCTATTTTTTAGTGGCAACAGGTAAGACTATCGTCTCAAAATGTAGAGATAAGTAATCTTTTCAGACATTTGACATGAAAATGTCTCCTGCTGAAACCTCAAAGCTTCTCCATATGAATCAGAGACATTGTCAACAATAATGGTTTCATAGACTGAGGTTTATTCAGAAAGATTATTTAATGTCTGCTGCCACAGAGGGGGTAGATTTTCCCAAGTATCTCACAAATTTTTTTTTAATGTTTGAATAAATAAATTTGAGGAAAAGTCAAGCAGGGAGAAATCCTTCCACACATCAAAAATACAGAAGACAACCCAAAATCATGATTGCACATTAGAATGTAGGATGCCATATATAGTATTAGAGCTATGTAAGTTCAAAGACAAGACAATGAGAACACTCGGACAAACCACATACTAACACAAATTAAAAAGAATCTGAGATTTACACAGATTATACTCCAATGTTCAGAAAACATAAAACTACCATTCTCTGGATAGAAATCTATAATTCAGTGAGAACAGGTAGTACTTTGCCTCAAAATATAGAAAGAAGTAAAATTTTCAGATATGTGACATGAAAAATCTCCTATTGCGACCTCCAATGTCCATATGAATCAAGGACATTGTCAACAATAGTGGTTTCATAGACTGAAGTATATATAGAAAGAATATATAATGTCTTCTGCCACAGATTTGGTAGTCTTTTTCTCAAGAAAAATCTCAAAATTAATCAAGTTGCCTCTGTAGGCTCATGATTTAAGGAATGGAAATTTCTTCAGTTATAAAATATATTAACCCAAGAAATCTACTAGAAATCTAGAGAAAATTATCAATTCTTGGTGCTTTTATGTAAGCATGGGTGCCAATTTTGCATTGTACTTTCTCTGTTTCACGTGTCTACATGTTTGTCAAGGCATATGTCACTGTACACATATTGTGCAATTCTTTAAACCCATATCATGGGCCCAAGAAGCCACGAGAGCCTGAAATACAGTCTTATGATTGGATATTATGCTCCCCAAAGCAATATCCTTTGTATATCCTTGGACATCAGCATTCATTGAGGAGAGTTTTCTGTCAGTGAAGTCTATGGTGGTTTAAAGACTATGGGTCAGAGAGCACCGATTCCAGGGCAGGTATGAAAAATTCAACTTTGTTTCACAAGAGAAAGCAGCAAAAAAGAGCCTCCCATATTCTTTGCTGGGCAGATTTAGCAGTAAAACAAATGATAACAAGCCAGGATTCGATATGTGTTATTGTACAAGGGAGGAACTTCTCTGTGTCCACTTCATACATTCTCAGTAGAGCACTGAGATGCCAGCTACACAGAGACACAGCAAATGTCCCTTGATGAGCCGGGCAGTGTTGGTGCATGCCTTTAATGCCAGCACTTGGGAGGCAGAGGCAGGCGGATCTCTTTGAGTTCAAGACCAGCCGGGTCTAAAAGAACAAGTTCCAGGACATCCTCCAAAGCCACAGAGAAACCCTGTCTTTAAACATCAAAAAAAGAAAAAATGTCCATTGATGTTTTGGGCCTCTCTAAAACCTCTCCTTCCTGGGCCATTCAATGGTCTTCGTTATTGTGGCCTATAGTCATGAAGTTGAGGCCACATATTCCTATAGTGAAAATTTAGTTTTGTGTAATATTTAGATTATTATGTGATTACAATATGCATCTGTCTGTTTGTGTGGACAAAATAGCCTCTATTTTATCCCTGAAACTTTTTTCTATTTTATAATATTTTACCAATATGACATCCATATTAAAAGTCAAAAAGTTGTTTTGATTAGTATTTCCCTGATGGCTAAGGATGTTGAGATCTTTTATGTGATCTTTCAGCCATTTTACATTCCTCTATTGAGAATTCTCTATTTCTGTACTACACTTTGTAATTGGATTATTTGGTGTTTTGGAAACTAGCTTCTTGAGTTCTTTGTAAATTCTGGAGATGAGTCAATCTGTCAGATATGGTGTTGTTGAATATCTTTTCCCATTTTGTAGGCTGTCATTTTTTATTGCTGACTGTGTCCTTAGCCATACAGAAGCTTCTGGTTGTGTAGGGGGAAGAATGGAGGAGAGCAAAATAAGAGATCCCATCAGAGAGAGAGCCAGTATAGGTTTAAAGAGAAATCAGGCACTAGGGAAATGTTTGGAGATCTACAAGGATGACTCCTACTAACGATCTAAGCAACAGTGGAGAGGCTACCAGAAATGCCCTGCCCGGATATTGAGATTGATGACTAACTTATATGCCAACATAGAGCCTTCATCCAGAAGCTGATGGAAGTAGAAGCATACACCAACAACTAAAAACTGAAATGAACTGAACTGGAATCTAGTTTCAGAGAGGGAATAGTAATGAGCACAGCAGTCAAGACCAGGCTGGTGAAACCCACTGAAACAGATAACCTGATCTAGGAGGAAGTCATTGTCCCTAGAATGATACCTGGGTAACCAAAATAGTACTGATACAGACCCAATGACTGTGGGTATGAGTGAGGAAGCCTTGGGAATCTATTGGGCCTCTTATAATAGATCAGTACTTATCCCTATCATAGGAAGTGATTTTGGAGCCCATTCTCCATGGGGGGTACTCCTTCAGCTTAGACGATGGGGGAGGCCCTAGGCCCTATCCCAAAGGATATGACAGACTCTGAAGTGCCCTGCTGGAAGACCTCACTCTCCCTGGGATGCAAAAATGGTATGGGATATGTAGGGCATTAGTGGGGGACAGGGGAGGAACTAGAGCATATCGGATATATATCTAAGTGGTCATCGATCAGCTGGAATGGTATAATGATGCATTTACTTATATGTGTACTGGACTGAAGCAATGGTAGTTTCTTGTGGGAAAGCAGAAATAAAAATAATTAAAGCCAAACAGTCTTGTGCCTTCTGCCTAAGTCCAGGAGGATATGATGTGAGGTCATGCACGGGTGTGGTTAGTTTAGAATTTGAAGATGTAATAGCTTGTGACAGACCAATCATAAGTGTTTCCTGGAAACTCTGATGGAAATCTCTCTCTGCTTTTCATGGGGCCAATAAACAGGGAGCAAGTGAGATGCAGTTTTGCAATGGGGATTTCAATATCCTTAGGTATATGCTGTTGTACAACTTTTAATATTATCAGACAATGGAGTTGAGTCTCCAAGTGAGCTTATGACAAAAGTTTTGGGCATTTCCAAGCAACTGGAACAGTTAAACAACATGAGGGTACCTAATCTGACTAAATATACTGCATGAAAGACCTGTAGTAAATCTTTTATTATTACATTTTCTATTCCAAATGAAGTGAAACCCTATTGTGTATTCTCTATTTAGTTATGTACGCCTTTACAAGGCCTCATTGATTGTGTGGCTTATATAGCTAGCAAACATGTAACATATAAAAATTGAATCATTTAAACTTTGATGGAATTTCTCTCAAGCATGCATAAAATCCCTGTAAGATTTTTCAGTTCAATATTTAGAAAGACTGGCACCCATGATTTACGATATTACAGAGCCTATGCTTTTCAGATATTCTCTGATCTTTGGTAAAATAATGAGTAACACATGAACAGCTATTACTTTAAGAAAGTGTTTGAATAAATAAATTCAAGGAAGGGCACAGAGGGAGAAATCCACATACATAGGAAAAATTCAGAGGACATCACAAAATCATATTTGCATATCTATCCATATTCAAAAAGGAACATTGTGATCACTTGTACAAACCACATACAGACACAAATTAAAAAGAATCGGAGATTAACACAGATAATAACAGAGCAGAATAGATAAAACTACAATTCACTGTATAGATATCTATTTTTAATGAGAACAGTTAAGAATGTTGTCTCAAATTGTAGAGATAAGTAACATTTTCAGAATTATCAATAGAAAAGTCTCCTGTTGAGACCTCCAAGCTTGACCACATGATTCAAGGAAATTGTCAACAACAGTGGTTTCAAATTTGTCAATACCTTGCTGGAGAACTCCATAGAAACAGGTAACATCATCAAATGGGAGATCACAGACCCCCATCTGACAACTGGGAAACCTTTATAGTACCATAATGTTTGTTATATTCATTTGATTGGAAAATTATTTCCCAAACTTTGACTAGGAGGTAGTGTCTTTAATGTTGAAATGTGTTTCATGTTTGCAGCAGAAAGTTAGATATTCTTTTCATATACAATCTATTAGCCTGTGGACAAGGACATGTATCTGGCACAAGTTTTGTATTTGGCACAAACCCTCATTCAACATCATATAATTCCACAGAATAGTCTCTGAAAAAGTTATTTAAAGGCTTTCTTTGGTAGATATACAATATCACTGTGTCTCAAGTTTCCATTGAATTTGTGGCTTATATAGCTAGCAAACATTTAACACAAAATAATTGAATCATTTAAACTTTGATGGAATATCTCTCAAATATGTGTAGAATCCCCACAAGACTTATCAGGTAAAAATTTAGAAAGTCTGGAAGCCATGAATTTCCATATGACTGAGCCTATTCTTTTCAGGTACTCTCTGATCTCAGGTAGAATAAAGGGTAGCACATGTACAGCTATTACGTTAAGCTGGTGTTTAACTAAATAAATTCAAGGAAATGACAAGGAGGGAGAAATCCATCCACACCTCCAAAAATTCGGAATTATCCTAAATCATGGTTACATATATAATACAGGTTGCCATATCTAGTATGGGAGCTTTCCAAGTTCAAAGAAGGAACAATGTGATCACTTGTACTGACACATATTAAAAAGAATCTGAGACTAACACAGGTTATAGTCCCATGTTTAGAAATGATAAAACTATCATTCCCTGGATAGATGTCTATTTTTTAGTGACAACAGGTAAGACTGTTGTATCAAAATGTAGAAAAGAAAACTTTTCAGACATTTGACATGGAAAACATCTCCTAGTGAGACCAACAAGCTTGCCCACATGAATCAAGGACATTGTTAACAATAAAGGCTTCATAAACTGAGGTTTATATTGGAAGAATATGTAATGTCTTCTGCCACAAAGGGTGTAGTATTATTCCAGGTAACAAACCAAAAATCTCAAAATTAATCCAGTTGTCTTTGTAGGCTCATGACTTAGGGAATGGAAACTTCTTGCATATTAAAATGTATTTCATGAACATGTCTACTAGGAATCTCGAGAAACGTATAAATTCTTGGTGCTTTTGCAATGGAATATAGGTGAACATGTGTGTCAATTGTGCACCTTATATTCACTGTTACTTGTGTCTGCCTGTTTGTCAAGGCATATGTCCCTGTCCAAACATTGTCGAAATCTTTGCACACATATCATGAGTCCACGCAGCCACATGAAGCTGAAATACAATGCTATCATTAGATATTGTACTCTCCCCAAAGCAATATCCATTTTATGTCCTTAGACATGCATTGAGGTGAGTTTTCTGTCATTAAAGCTATGGTGTTTCATAGAGGGTCAATCACAGTGAAGAATGCAGAATACAGGGAAGATGTGAAGAACTCCAAAATTGTTTAGCAAGAGAAAGCAGAAAACAAAGCTTCCCAGTTTCATTTGGTGGCCGGATTTAGCAGTAAAGCAAATTATAACAAGTAATGCCATGGTAAAGAGATAGATGAGTAACTTATATGCCGCCCTACAGTGTTCATCCAGCATAAGATGGAAGTATCAGACACCCACAGATAAACACTGATGTGAACTAGAATCCATTTGCAGAGAAGGAATAGTGATGAGCATAGGGGAACGACCAGGCTGGTGAAAACCACAGAAACAGCTGACCTGGACTAGGGGGGAGCTCTCAGCCTCCAGACTGATTCCTGGGAATCCAGCATGGAACTCATTCCGAATCCATGAATGTGGGTGTCAGTGAGGAGTTCTCAGATGTCTATCAGGGCTCTTGTAGTAGATCAGTTCTTATCCCTAGCATAGGAATTGAATGTGGGAGCCCTTTTCACATAGAGGGATACTCCCTTAGCCTATATGGTGGGAGAGAGGCTAGATCCCATGCCAAGGGATATGACAGACTCCAAAGACCAACCATGGAAGACCTAATACTCCCTGCAGAGCAGAATTGATATGGGATAGGTAGGACAATAGTAGGGCCCAGGGGAAAATGGGAGGTAGAGGGAACTGCGATTGAAATTTAAAACCATCTTTTTTTTCTAATTTATATAATAATAGAAAAAAAGCTAAAAATAAACAACTAATATAACAAAATGTCTAAGTGAAACACCAGGAAGACTTACACCTTCAAAAATAGTACAAGCAAATTGAGGTTGTCTCCATTTTGAGAACTGCATCATAAGGGATACATTTAAGTGGTCATCAATCAACTGGAATGGTTTAATGATGCATTCACTGACATGTGTACTGGACTGAAGCCATAGTAGTTTACTGTGGGGAAGTAGAAGTAAAATTAGTTAGAGCCTGTGAGAGACTCCTGCCTTCTGTCTAAGTCCAAGAGGAAATAATGTGAAGTTTTAAATGGGTGTGGTTGGCTTGAAATTTGAAGATGTAATAGATACCTAAAGACACATCCTAAGTGTTTCCGGGCAACTCTGACAGAAAACTCTCTGCCCATATCAGGGGCCCTAGAAACAGGGAGCAAATGAGATGTAGTTTAACACTTGGGGATTTTAATATCCTAAGGTATGTGACATGGTACAACATTTAATATCACCATACAATAGAGTTGATACTCCATATGATACAATGACAAAATGTTTGGGCATTTCCAAGCAACTGGAGCTGTTCAGAAACAGTCTATGAAGGACCTGCTCCAAATCTTTTATTAGTAGATTTTTCTCTTCCATAAGAAGTAAAAACCTATTGTGGATTCTCTATTTAGTTCAGTACCCCACCTTTTAATTGGATTATTTGGTGTTTTGGTGACTAGCTTCTTCAGTTCTTTGCATATTTTAGAAATCAGCCCTTGGCTACTTGTGGGTTTAGTGAAGATCTTTTCCCATTCTGTGGGCTGCTGTCTTTTCTTGCTGACTATGACTTTTGCCTTAAATAATCTTCTCAGTTTCAAGAGACCCCATTACTGAATTGACCATCTGAGTGTCTGTGCTACTGTTACGTTCAGAAAGTTGTCTGATATCCAAATTCATTCAATGCTACCTACCCATTACTCTGCTAAGTGGTTCATGTGGCTGAATTTATATTGAGGTCTTTAGTCCATTGAGACTTTAGTTTGGTCAATAAAGGAATAAAATTTCTTAAAGATACTCAACATCCTTAGCATTTGGAGAAATTTAAATCATAACAACTCTGAGATATCATCTTACACCTGCCAGAAGAGTTAGAGAAAAAAATCACCACAGTTAGTTTATGCTGGAGAGGTTGTGGAGAATGGGCAACATTTCTCTGTTGCTGCTGGGAGTGAAAACTTGTACAACCATTTTGGCTGTGTCAGTATGGACTTTTTTCTGAAAATTCGGTATCAGTCTTCTTCACCATCTAGTAATTCTACTCTTTGCACATACCCAAAGATGTACATTCATACAACACCAACATCTGTAAACGATGTTCATAACAGCAGTGTTTGTAATAGCAAGAATCTGTAAACAACTAAAATGTCCTTCCACTAAAGGATGGATAAAGAAAATGTGATACATTTAATCAATGGAGTACCACTCACTGGACAAAAAAGAAAAAAAGAAAAACTATGGAAACTGTCATGGTGTTTTTCCTTTAGACATTCTGGGCCTCCTGAAACTGACAAGATTCTATAAGGCAAAAGACATAATCAACAAGATAAGACAGCAGTGCAAAGAATGGGAAAAGATCTTCACCAACCCCACATCTAGCCAAGGGCAAATTTCTAAAACATACAAAGAACTGAAGAAACCAGTCAACAAAACACCAAGAAATCACCCTCACTTGCCTGCCAGCCTTCTTCGCCTAGTGCCCTCCCGCAGCCACCCTGCAGAAATGCTTTGAGTACCCACACTCCTTTGCCAGATGAGACCAGTGTCCCGGGCGCTGGCTCCTCATGCCACTCGGGCTTATGCCAAAGATGTAAAATGTGGTGCAAGTGCTTGATCCTTAAAGCTTATGCCAAGTTGTAGAGCCTTTTAGCCGATGCTGTAGCTGTTACAATGGAGCCAAAGGGAACAACAGTGATTATTGACCAGAGTTGAGGAAGTCCCAAAGAAACAAAAAATGGGGTCATTTTTACAAAGGCAATTGATCTAAAGGATAAATACAAAAAATATCAGAACTAAACTTGTTCAAGATGTTGCCAATAACTCAAATGAAGAGGCTGGGATGGCACTACCACTGCTACTGTTCTGGCACGTTCTATTGCCAAGGAAGGCTTTGAGAAGATCAGCAAAGGGGCTAATCCAGAAGAAATCTGGAGAAGTGTGATGTTGGCTGTTGATGCTGTAATCGCTGAACTAACAAAACAATCTAAACATGTGACAACCCATGAAGAAATTGCTCAGGTTGCTACATTTTCTGCAATTGGACACATAGACATTGGAAACATCATAT
Organism: Cricetulus griseus; assembly: GCF_003668045.3. Classification (NCBI taxonomy): domain Eukaryota; kingdom Metazoa; phylum Chordata; class Mammalia; order Rodentia; family Cricetidae; genus Cricetulus; species Cricetulus griseus. The sequence goes on along the minus strand of NW_023276919.1, from coordinate 6,504,144 downwards.
CTGATGCAATGAAACATGTTGGAGGGAAAGGCGTCATCACACTGAAGGATAGAAATACCCTGAATGATGAATTAGAAATTATTGAAGGCATGAAGTTTGAAAGAAGATGTATTTCTCAGACATCAATAAGTCAAAAATGTGAATTCCAAGATGCCTATGTTCTGTTGAGTGAAAAGAAAATTTCTATTATCCAGTCCATTGTACCTTCTCATGAAGCTAATGCTCATTGGAAACAAATGGTCATATTTGCTGAAGATGTTGATGGAGAAACTCTAAGCACACTGGTTTTGAACAGGCTAAAAGCTTGTCTTCAGTTCGTAGCAGTTAAAGCTCCAGGTTTTGGGGACAATAGGAAGAATAAGCTTAAAGATACAGCTATTGCTACTGGTGGTGCGCAATTTGGAGAACAGGGGCTAAAACTAAATCTTGATGATGTTGAAGGTCATGATTTAGGAAAATTTGGAGAGGTCATTGTCCCCAAAAATGATGCCATGCTTTTGAAAGGAACTGATGACTAAACTCAAATTGAGAAATGCATTCAAGAAATCACTAAGCAGCTATACATCACAACTAGTGAATATGAAAAGGAAAAGCTAAACAAACATTTGCTAAACTTTCAGATGGAGTAGCTGTGTTTAAGGTTGGAGCAACAAGGGATGTTGAAGTGAAGGAGAAGAAAGACAGAGTTACAGATGCTCTCAATGCTAAAAGAGCAGCTGTTGAAAAAGGCATTGTTTTAGGAGTTAGCTGTGCTCTGCCTCCATGCATCCCAGCCTTGTATTCCTTAAAGCCTTCAAATGAAGATCAGAAAATAGGTATAGAATGTAGGGACACACCCTAGCGCCGCCCTGGGACAGGTACAAGGTGGACCCGGGACTCGCCCATAAGGGCGTGGTGTAGGAAAGCCAAGGTGACGTAAGGGAGGCTTCTTAAGGACGGCTCGTGGAGACCGGAGCCCCCTTTTTGTTCTGGCCGCGCTTGCTGGGTTCTATAACCTCGCTCTGGCCGGTGTTTTGCCCTGGTGTTTTCTTGAATAAAGAGACTTAAATCGGTACAGGTGGCGCCCAAACGAACTCTGTGACCCTGAAGAGCCCACGGGGCACCCAGGGGAATCCAGTGAGTTCCCACTGCGCCGGCGCATCCCCTCCCCCACCCGCTCATCCCCAGGGCCCCAGGTGCCTCGTTGGCACCTAATCGCGCCGCCCTGACCTCTGACTCCCGCCGAGGTATTTCCACACCACCGGCGTGAGGCCTGCCCGTCCCCCCCCTGCCCACCCGCAGGACACATGGCCTGGCTTTGTCTGGCCCTCTGGCTGCCTGGAGAGTTCTCCTAGGCACTCACTTTAGCTACGTGTGTGCGCTTAGGGCCTGAACGCAGGAATTACCTGCCCGCACAGCAGAGGGTTTTCAGCTTTCATCCACAGGGAAAGCACCCCACCGCTTCACACTGCTACCATTCCCCTATTCCCGCATGCCTGTCTACACCTGCGGCAGCGGTCTCCTGGGCCAGATCCTGTCAGGGTAAGCTTTTCAACTCTAGCCGTGGGCACAGCCACCTGCATGACGCAAATACCCGACAGGTACGTTCTCTTAGGCAAAAGCAGATTTCTGTGAGTCGGATCCTACTCTAGATAGACGCACTGCGCCACCTGCTTGCCAGCATGTGGTTACTGCAACAGGAAATGGAATTACCAATAAATATGGCTGCATTTCCTTTGCAGTTAGACATGTATAACATATCTTATGCTTATATGCATTCAAAGCTGGAGGAGCAGGCTGACTTGCTAAATATTGGCTTATATGTTTTGTTAGCTGTGACTTTCTTGATTCACATGTCGTTGTTCCTCAGGAACAGAAGGAAGTTTGATCTCTCCACCCACTTGCAGGACATACAAGCCTTACGTAGCCAGGCTCTAAATGAATCAAAACTTACCTGTTCATTACTTCTTGAGCTCTTAGAACAAAAACTGGATGATGGGCTCTGTTCAATGTTCTATACGATACAGGCAGCACATTTATAACAACATAAAAATAGACAGATGCTCCATCTTAGAGTCTTTATAGGCCGATAGGGCAAAGGACCGTGATGAGATTCAGGAACTTATTCAGACCTACAGATACAGATCAGGAACTGACTCAGACCAGACCAGAGGAACTACTACATTTGGGACTAAATGAACTAAAAGGATGATACAAACAAAGGCTAAACAGGAAATCTAGATGATGAGGAACTGAAATCTAGTTTAGGGATGCTGCAAACTAAACAGGCTACAGACCATGATGCCTTAATGGCTAGGCAGGCAGCAGACTGAATCTTTGGAGACGGTATGCAGCTGCTTAGAAACTCAGCTAGGCTCTCTCTCCTATTCCTTTGTTACTAAGGTACAAGAGACCCAGAATAGGCTTCAACAATCAGATAATGCCACTAAAGCAATAGCTGCGAAATGTGAGAGGGACTATAGTGAACTTAGAACTGAGTTTCAAAGCTTACAGGAGGAGTTACAGACCAGGGTTGCCAAACTGGAAATGTCTACCGAGTTCATGACAGAGATTAATCGCAACCTTGATTCTAAATTTCAATCTCTGGATGGCTATTTCCAGGCCACCCAAATGCTAGCTAGGGATGAACATATTACTCATCTAGAAAATCTTACAGGAGAATTGTCGAAGCAAATCGTGGATTCCACATCACGCCTTGAATCTTTTATGGTGGATGAGATTAAAGCCTCTCGTGAGGAAATTCTGATCAGGCTGACATATCTTGAACAAGAAGATACTGACTCAATCCGATCCGAGATGCACAATTCGGGAAGGTATTTCAATCACCCTAAAGCGGTTACACACACACCTTTAGTATACCCAGCCATGGTGGTGGATAAGCAACCATCTAAAAAACACTCCCAGGGGCAGACAGCATATACGTGGCAAACAACCCAATTAAAGGATCTTAGGCATATTAAGGAATCGGTTGTCTCGCATGGTCTTCATAGCCCATATGTAAAACAGCTGTTGCATTCATGAGCCACCTTTAACAGGGTGACGCCCGCAGATTGGGTAGGATTGGCATCAGCTGTCCTTGAGAATTCCTGCTTAACTGAATGGAGAACATTATTCAGGGTAGAAGGCGGGCTCCTAGAACGGCAAGCTGCCAGGGACGGAGTTGATGCACCCCTCCAAAAAATCCTAGGAGTAAGTGTTTATGCTGACCCACAGATTCAGGCTGAATATGACGACCATATGCTGTCCCTATGCAAGACAGCAGCACTAAATGCATGGGACAAGGTTCGTGAATCAGGAGAACAAGTAGAAGCTTTTACAAAAATAGAACAGGGACAAACAGAACCATTTAAAGACTTCTTAGACAGATTGACCATAGCAGTAGACAAACAGGTAGCAGATCCAACGATACGACATTCGATTGTGTATAGCTTAGCTTATAACAGTGCAAACCCAATGTGTAAAAGAATACTTTTGCCTCTAAAGATCAGCTCAGCTCCACTAGAAGAATGGGTTTTGCATACTGCCCATGTTGACTGTAACATACCAGATGCTGGAATCTGGGCAGAAGAAGCTGTCCCAAGAGGTTTCAACAAACAACAGGAGATTAGAAAAGATAGCAACAGAAGGAATTGGGAAGGAAGAGCACCTTACAAGGGCTCACACAGGTACCGAGAGGCCAGTGCTCATCGCCACCATGACCCAGAGCCTCGCATAGGAAGAGCACGCTCCAGGAGTCCATGGAGGCATCAGGAGAATAGATGTTTCAGCTGTGGTAAAATAGGACATATAAGGAAAAATTGTAGACAGAGAAATTCTAACGATTCCCCACACGACAGGTCATTGCCCTCTGGGTTATGTAGGATATGTGGTAAGGGCAAACACTGGACTCACGAATGCAGATCAACTAGGGATTTTCAGGGGAACTTATTAGCACCAGGAAACTCGGAAGGGGGACTCATGCAGTCCCCTGCCCCAAGAACAGTTCGATCATTCCCAGTTACAGTGGAAGACAATCACTCGCAGGACGAATAGATAGTTCCTTGCCTATGGTGGAAAATGATACTGCTCTAGAAGGTAGTTTAAATAGTGATGAAGAATCACATGTGACTGGTGAAAATGACAAACGCATATTTTGGCAAGCTTCTATTAATGATAAAAGGCCTCAGTTGAAAATTAAAATTAATAATAAAGTTATTTCTGGCTTAGTGGACACTGGAGCTGATGTGACTATTATCAATCAGAAAGGTTGTCCTAAAAAATGGCCACTTAAAGAGGCAAATGTACAATTTTTAGGAATTGGAACTCTATCTAGAGTTCGACAGAGTGTTAACTGGATGGTTTGTATTGGAACGGAAGGACAAAAAGGAATACTGAAACCTTACGTAGCAGATATTGCTATAAATTTATGGGGTCGTGATTTATTACAACAATAGAATACTCAAATTAACATCCCTCCAGTGTCAGATATGAATTCTAGACAATCGCTTTAAAGTAGAAAGGATCGGGTAAGATGCCATGGAAAATGGTTGCCAACTATCCAGGCTGTACAGACACTAAATACAAATGACAGGCATTCAGAGGAACCAAAGGCCATTAAAATGGCTTACAGATGAATCAGTCTGGATAGGACAATGGCCTTTGACCTTTGAAAAGCTTGAGGCTCTAGAAAAGTTAGTACAGGAACAGCTAGAGGCTGGTCATATAGAGCAATCTACCAGCCCTTGGAATTCTCCTGTATTTGCCATCAAGAAGAAGTCAGGTAACTGGAGAATGCTGACAGACCTGAGAGCCATAAATAAGGTAATTCAGCCTATGGGCGCTCTACAGCCTGGAATGCCATTGCCTTCCTTAATACCTAAAGGATGGCTGATCATAGAAATTGACCTGAAAGACTGCTTTTTCACTATACCATTACAAGAAAGTGATAGAGAGAAGTTTGCATTTACAGTGCCAACTCTTAATAACTCACAGCCAGTTCAGAGATACCAATGGAAGGTTTTACCTCAGGGGATGTGTCAACAATTTGTAGAACAACCTTTGGAAATAATTCGTGCCAGGATAGTCTCCAAAGCTACACAGAGAAACCTTGTCTCGAAAAACAAACAAACAAAAAAGCAAAAAAAGACATTTGTACATTCCTGAAAAAAACACCAAATAATCCAATTAAACTTGGAGTAGAGACCTAATAAAGAATACCCAACAGGTTTTTACTTCTTAAGAGAAAAATCTCCTAATAAATGACTTGGAGCAGGTCCTTCACAGACAATATTTAGTGAGAGTAGGTAGCCTCATATGGGTTAGTAGTTCCAGTTGCTTCAAAATGCCCAGACCTTTTGTCATAGGCTCATGTGGAGGATCTACTCCATTGGATGGTGATATTAAAAGTAGCACATGCGTATATGCCTTAAGATATTAAGATCCCCAAGTAAAAACTGCTCTTTGTTTCTTGGGCCCATGATATGGGCAGTGAGATTTCTGTCACACTTGCCAGGAAACACTTATGATCTGTCTGTCACAATCTATTATATCGTCAAATACTTAACCAAACACAATCACCCATGACCTCACGTATCCTCCTGGACTTAGACAGGAGGCACAAGTCTATCTCAGGTATAAATATTTTTACTTCTGCTGCCCCACAGTAACCTACAATGGCTTCAGTCTAGCACACAGGTAAGTAAACCCATCAATATACCATTCCAGCTGATTGATGACCACTTAGATACATCCCATATGCTGCAGTTCCCAAATGGAGACAACCCAAAGTTTCTTGTAAGTATTAGGAAGGTTTAAGATTCCTGATGTTTCACTCATACATTTTGCGACAGTAGTTGTTGTACTTTTTAGCTTGTTTTCCTATATATTTATTGTAATTAGAAGCAACATTGTTTTACATGTCAATCCCAGTCACCTCTCCCTCCCCAACTCCCTTGCCCCCCACTATAATGTTATCTATCCCATAAGATTTCTGCTCACCAGCAAGAGTGAAGTCTTCCTCTCGGGTGGGACTTCAGTGTCAGTCATATCCTTTGGGATAATGCCTAGGCCTTTGCCTGCAGTCTAGACTGAGACAGCATCACCCTATGTGGGATGGGCTCCCAAACTCCATTGCTATGCTAGGGATAAGTACTGATCTACTAAAAGGGGCCATACAGATTTCTCAGGCCTCCTCACTGACACCCACATTCATGGGGTCTGATTTAGTTCCATGCTGGTATCCCAGTGATCATTCCCCCTGTTCAAATCAGCTGGGTGTTTTGGTTTTACAAGCCTGATCTTGACTAATTTACTCATGACACCACCTTCTCTGTAACTGGATTTTAGTTCAGTTCACTGTTTAGTTGTGGGTATCTGCTTATATTTCCATGAGTTGCAGGATGAAGGCTATAGGATGGCATATAAGTCAGACATCAATCTCATTATCAGGAGAGGCCATTTAAGGTAGTATCTCCACTGGTGCTTAGATGATTAGTTAGTGTTATCCTTGTAGCTCTCCAGACATTTTCTTGTGCCTCATTCCTCTTTAATCTCATACTGGCTCCCTCTGTGATTGTATCTCTTAATTTCCTTTCTCTATTTTCCCATATAAAACCAGAAGCATTTGTAATGCAAAACACACTCACCAATACAAAAAGGCAGCCCACGGAATGGGAAAAGATATTCATCAACCCCATACCTGACAGAGGAATGATCTACATAATTTACAAAGAACACAGGAAGCTGGGTTCCAAAGCACCAAAAAATCCAATTAAAAATTGGGGTACAGAAAGAAAATCTCAAGATCAACATGTCCCTAACACAAAATATCCAAGAAATATGTGATACCCTGAAAAGACCAAACTCTAAAGATATACTAGGTATATGAAAGTACAAGAAGCCTAAAGGAAGAATCAAAAAACATGTCTCCTCAACACATAGTAATAACTCAAAGGCAAAGAAAACATATATCAGAAACAAACATTTCCATAGAAGAAAACTTGCCAGCCCAGACTACTATAAGCAAAGATCAAGAAAACATATTCCATGAATCCAGCCCTACAGAATGTTCCATAAGGAAAACTGCAACCCAAAGACTTAACTACAACCAGAAAAATATAGGCAATAGATAATCCTAGTTTACCAACAGCCAAAAGGATAAAAGGGATAGACTGCCAAATACAAAACAAGAATGAACAACCAATGGTCATTAATATCCTTCAACTTAACTTGCCTATAAAATGCGGTACATTTACACAATGGAGTACTACTCAGTGGAAAAAAAACAATGTAATCTTGAAACTTGCAGGAAAATGGATGGATCTAGAAGAAACCATTCTGAGCAAGGTAACCCAATTGCAAAAAGGCAAACATGGTATGTACTTACTCATATGCGGATGTTGGACATAGAGTAAGGATTCGAACCTACAATCCACACTGCCAAAGAAGCTAATAAACATTCATGTCCCTAAGAAAGACATACACGGTCCCCTAGAGAAGGGGAGAGGTTCAAGATCTGCTGAGCAAATTGGGAGTCTACGAGAATGAGAAGGGAAGAGGAAGAGGGATGCCGAGGACATGAGGGAGCAGAAAACATGAGTCAGGGGAAGAATAAATGATAACACAAATGGAGATATCATAATAGAGGGAGACATTTTTGGTTTACAGAGAAATCAGGCATTAGGGAAATGTCTAGATACAAAGATGATACCAACTAACTATCTCAGCAACGGAGGACAGGCTACCTTAAATGCCCTTCCCTGATAATGAGATTGATGATTGACTTATATGCCTTCATCCATCAGCTGGTGGAATAGAAGAAGACACCCATAACTAATCACCGATGAGAACTGGAACCCAGATGCAGAGAAGGACCAGTGAAGAGCGTAGATGTCCAGAACATGCTGGTGAACCACACAGAAACAGCTGACCTGAACATCTGGGAAATCTTGCTCCCCAGTCTGATAGCTGGAATACCAGCATGGAACTGATCCAGACCCCAGGAACATGGGTTTCTGTGAGGAAACCTCAATATCCAGTATTTATCCCTAGCATAAGTGTGGACTCTGGAAGCCCAGTCCATATAGAAGAATACTACTGGGGTGGGCCTAGGCCCTACCCCAAAGGAAACGAAAAATTCTGATGACACTGTATGGAAGGCCTCATCATCCAGGGGGAGCAGAAAGATATGTGACAGATAAGGTCTTAGTTGTGGGGGGGTAGGGCAGGACGGGTGGGAGAAGGGAAAGGGGATTGTCATCTAAAACAATCTTGTTTCTAATTGAAATAAAAAAGTTGAAAAAAAGACACAGATTAGCAGAATGGATAAGAAGACAGAATCCATCTTTCTGCTGCATACAAGAAACACACCTCAATTTCAAAGACAGATGGTACCTAAGAATTAAACTTTGTTTTCTAATCAAATGGACACAAAAACCAAGCAGGGTTAGCAATCCTAATATTCAACAAATTGGACTTTAAACTAAAATCAGTCAAAAGAGATGAAGAAGGTCATTTCCAACTCATCACAGGAGAAATCCATCAGGATGAAGTCTCAAATCTGAACATTTATGCCCCAAATACAAAGGCATGAATCTTTGCAAAGTATCATTACTAAAACTCAAACCAAACATTAACCAACACACACACATATAGTGGGAGACTTCAACTCCCCACTCTCACCACTGGACAGGAACACCAGACAAAAATTTAACAAAGAAACAAAGGAACTAATAGAAGTTATGGCCCAATTGGAATTAACAGGTATAGAACATTCCATCCAATCACAAAGCAATATACCTTCTTCTCAGTGCCACATAGAACCTTCTCTAAAACTGAACACATACTTGGCAACATAGCAAACTTCAACAGGTACAAAAAATTGAAATAACCACCTGTATCTTATCAAACCACCATACTTTAAAGTTAGGATTCAACAACAGCGTGAATTGCAGAAAATCTACAAAATCATGGAAATTAAGTAACACCCAATTGCACAATTCCTGGGCCCACGACGAAATAAAAGAAGAAATTAAAGATTTCCTAGAATTCAATGAGAATGCGGACACAACATACACAAACACATGTGAAACTTTCAAAGCAGTGATAAGAGGAAAGTTCACAGCACTAAGTATCCACATTAAGAAAGCAGAGAATAATCACACTAGAGAAAATAAACACAACTGAAAGCATTAGAACACAAAGGGGCCAATACACCCCGAGGAGCAGATTCCAGGAATTAATCAAATTGAGGGTTGAAATCAATAAAATGGAAACTAGGAGAACAATATAAAGAAAAGAATCAATATATCGAAGAGTTGGTTCTTTGAGAAAATCAACAAGATAGACAAACCTTTATCCAAACTTACTATACAGCAGAGAGTGAACATGCAAATCAATAAAATCAGGAATGAAAAAGGAGGACATAACAATGGGCACTTAGAAAATTCAGACAATCTTCAGGTCATACTTTGAAAACCTGTGAAGGACTTAAGAATTAACAAAGAAATAACTTGGAAGAAAAACAAACCTCTCACCCTAAGAACAGGGAGACCTGACTTAGAAACCTAACCAAGGTCACAATGACCCGAGCCCCTGAAATTTCTTAGCTGGCAGAAATAACTCCCTTACAAGGCTACAAGACAACCTAACTAAATACCAAGAATTCCTAGAGGGCCACCATGCCCTATGGTCATGAACATAAGAACAGACTATCCCACTGAGTCAGGAGACCATCCAGCCCCAAAGATAAGAGATCTCCAAAGGATCTGTGACTCTGGTCACGTACCCAAACCCCTAAAAGCCTATGGTTTTTCTCCTATAAAAGAAGCCTGCTTTAGAGGAACAAGGCTTTTCCTTTGTCTGTCGGACTGGGAGGCCCGTTTGTGCAAACGTCCCACAATAAACTTACCTCTTGTTTTTGCATCAGCTGGACTGGACATTGAGTGTTTTGGGGGGGACCGTCCAATTTGTGGAGACTCCTCGGTCTGAGGGTCTTTCATTTGGAGGTCCCACCGAGATCAGGACATGCCCCAGATTCAATTTCACAGCCAGTTGGAGGTAAGACAGTCTACGTATCTATGTGTATGTGTCTATGTGTCTCTGTGTCTTTGTGTCTTGTATTTGGTACAGAGGTGTTCCGAGGAGTTCGTGGGTCTGCCCAGACGAAAGTCTGAGGGCCATTTGGAGGAGGGAGAAGAGACAAAGTCTCACTTCTCCGGGAGGCGGCCGGCCCCGGACTTTGCTTCCCTCCCACTTTGTAACTTGTTTTTTTGGTTGGATTAGTTAGTGGTTCGGCCCGGACAAAAGTCTGAGGGCCATTTGGAGGAGGGAGAAGAGACGAATTCTCACATCTCCGGGGAGGCGGCCGGCCCCGGACTTTGCTTCCCAGCCGCTTTCTACTGATTTGGCGCCACCTGTCTACCGCGGTTTGTCCTGTCTGTTGTATTTTGTTCTGTTGTGCTTGTCATTTGTGTCAATCTCTGCTTCTCCCCATGGGTCAGCAACTAACTACCCCCTTAAGTTTGACTTTAGGTCACTGGCAGGATGTTTTGAACTGAGCATGCAACGAATCAGTAGAGATCCGGAAGAAAAAGTGGCGGACTCTCTGTTTCTTGGAATGGCCTGCTCTAAATACAGGCTGGCCGAGAGATGGTACCTTTGACCTCACTACTATCTTACAGGTCAAAACTCGTGTTTTCCAGCCAGGACCTTGGGGCTACCCCGACCTATATTGTCACCTGGGAGAGCCTGAGCTGTGATCCTCCTCCCTGGGTCAGGCCCTTCCTCCTACCCCCTCTTTCGGGGCCCCCGCCCGACACCATTGCCTTCGCCTGTTCCACTTATCCCTACTCCTTCTGCACCCCCTTTGACTTCTTCCCTGCTCTCCTTGACAGAGCCCTGATTTCCCAACCCTAGGCCCAAAGCCCCTACCGTCTTGCCTGATACACAGGAGGATACCCTCCTCCTGGATCCCCCTCCTTACCCTAATGCCGAGCAGGCAGCACCCCAGCTCCCAGCACCTGGCCAGAACCCCCCACCATCGAGCTCTACTACCGGAGACCCTGGGGACCCGTCGCCACTGTCCACCCAACTTCGATCGTGAAGTGACAGAACACTGGAGTGGCCTGAATGCTCTGGAATCTCCCAGGCCTTTCCCCTCCTGTCGATGGGGGAGGGGCATTACCAATACTGGCCTTTCTCCTCTGCGGACCTTTATAATTAGAAGGCACATAACCCCCCCTCTTCACTGGACCCCCAGGCCTTGACAGGTCTTATTGAATCTATCCGCATCACACACCAGCCCACCTGGGATGACTGCCAACAGCTCCTGCAGACTCTCCTCACAACCGAGGAGAAACAACGGGTACTCCTAGAGGCCCAGAAGAACGTCCAGGGGCCAGATGGCAGACCCACCCAGCTCCCAAATGAAATAGATGAAGTCTTTCCATTGACCAGACCGTCAGACTGGGACACCAACACAGCAGCCGGTAGGGAGTGTCACCGTCTTTATCACCAGAATCTGTTGGCAGGTCTCAAAGGGGCATGAAGGCGCCCCACAAATTTGGCCAAGGTACGTGCGGTAGTTCAGGGCTTGGAAGACCCCCCTCCCGAAGGGTTTCTAGAGGGTTTGATGGAAGCCTACAGTATGTATACCCCCTTTGACCCCCAGGCTCAGGATAGGGAAGCCAATATAATCATGTCATTCATTGGACAATCGGCGCCCGACATACGTACAAAACTACAGCTCCTTGAGGGGCTACAGGGGTACACCCTTCGAGACTTAGTAAAGGAAGCAGAAAAGATTTTCAATAAGAGAGAAACTCCCGAAGAAAAGGAAGAAAGATTACGAAAGATGCAGGAAGACAGGGAAAATGTAAGAGACAAAAAGCGAAACCAAGAGCTAGCTAAAATTTTGGCCACTGTAGTTCAGAGATCAGAACATAGGCCAGGTCAGACAGGGAACCTGGGAGACAAAAGAACAAGAGTGGAGAGAGACCAGTGTGCTTATTGCAAGCAAAAAGGACATTGGGTCAAGCATTGCCCGAAGAATCCAAGGCAGAAGCCCACCCCCATTCTCTCTCTGGAAAAGGGAGATTAGGACAGTCAGGGCCAGGTACCTCCCCCTGAGCCCTGGGTAACTCTTAACGTTGGGGGGTCAACCCATAACTTTCTTGGTAGACACGGGAGCTCAGCACTCAATCCTGACTCAGACCCAGGGACCCCTGAGCACCCGGACTGCCTGGGTCCAGGGTGCCACCGGAGGAAAGCTACACCGATGGACAACTGAACGTAAGGTCCACCTGAGCACTGGACACGTGACTCACTCCTTGCTGGTGCCCGAATGTCCTGACCCCTTATTAGGGAGAGATCTCCTCTCCAAAGTGGGAGCCCACATTCACTTCCATTAGAAGGGGGCCACCATCACAGGAGAGGGGGGACAACCCCTCCAGGTATTGACCTTAAGGTTCGAGGATGAACATAGTCTTCTAGAGGATCCCTCACCCCCCTCGCCAACCATGGAGTCTAGCTGGTTAGAAAAATATCCCCAAGCCTGGGCAGAAACAGCAGGCATGGGGTTGGCTAAAAAACAGCCTCCTTTAAGTATCAACCTCAAGCCCTCAGCTACTCCAGTGGCCATTAAACAATATCCTTTGAGCCAAGAGGCCCGGGAAGGAATCAGGCCACATATTAATAGACTATTACAACAAGGCATCCTTAGGCCCTGTCACAGCCCTTGGAATACCCCCCCTTCTTCCCATAAAGAAACCAGGTACGGGAGAGTACAGGCCCGTTCAAGACCTGCGGGAGGTCAACCGGAGAACTGAGGACACCCATCCGACAGTGCCCAATCCTTATAACTTCCTGAGCATGTTGCCTCCGAGCCACTTCTGGTACACGGTGCTAGATCTTAAGGATGCATTCTTTTGCCTCAGACTGAGTCCCCAGAGCCAGAACATGTTTGCATTTGAATGGAAGGACCCGGAGACTGGGTTTTCTGGCCATCTCACTTGGACACGGCTCGCCAAGGGGTTCAAGAACTCACCAACCCTCTTCAATGAGGCCCTACACCAAGACCTAGCAGACTTCCAGATCCATAACCCTAACCTGATCCTGCTTCAATATGTAGATGACCTCCTCCTGGCAGCAGAATCTGAACAAGACTGCCTCCAAGGTACCGGGGCCTTACTGCAAAAGCTGGGGGAACTGGGGTATAGAGCTTCAGCAAAGAAAGCCCAACTTTGCAGGGAACAGGTCACATACTTAGGATACCGGCTTCAGGGTGGCCAGAGATGGCTAACAGAAAGCTGTAAGCAAGCTGTAGCCCTGATTCCACCACCCAAGAGCTCCCGGGATGTTCGGGAATTCATGGGCAGCACAGGGTTCTGCCGTCTCTGGATCCCGGGTTTCGCGGAGCTGGCAGCCCCACTGTATCCTCTGACTAAGGCTAGCACCCCTTTTACATGGACAGAGGAGCATCAGAAGGCTTTTGATGGCATCAAAAAGGCCTTACTGTCTGCCCCTGCACTAAGCCTCCCCAACATAAACAAGCCTTTCACCCTTTATGTGGACTAAAAGGCTGGGATGGCAAAAGGGGTCTTAATACAACATCTCAGAACCTGGAAGAGACCTGTAGCATGCTTCTCTAAGAAATAAGACAATGTGGCCATGGGCTGTCCCCCCTGCCTCCGGATGGTGGCTTCTGTGGCGTTTCTGACCAAGGACGCAGACAGATTGACTCTGGGTCAGCCACTCACGGTGATAGACCCCCATGCGACTGAGGCAGTGTTCCGACAACCCCCCTATCGATGACTTTCAAATGCACGAATGACACATTACCAGGCTCTGCTCCTCAACCCAGACAGACTGCGATTCGGGGCAGCAACATCTTTAAACCCGGGCACCCTCCTTCCGGATGCGGATGCAGAAACTGCTCTGCCCCATGACTGCCGCCTGATCCTGGCCGAGACCTGCGGTACCCGAGAAGACTTGATGTATCAACCGCTACCAGTAGCCGAGCACACCTGGTTCATGGACGGGAGCAGTTTTCTGCAAGACGGTATACAAAAGGCAGGGGCGGCGGTGGTGGACGGGCAGACTACAATATGGGCCAGTGCCTTGCTGCCAGGAACCTCAGCCCAAAGAGCAGAGCTGATTGCCCTGACCCAAGCACTCAAAATGGCTGAAGGCCGTAGAGTCAATATCTATACAGACAGCTGCTATGCCTTCGCTACAGCCCATGCACATGGAGAAATTTATCGGAGACGGGGACTTTTGACTTCAGCAGGTAAAGACATTAAAAATAAGACTGAGATCCTAGAGCTCTTGCAGGCTCTTTCTCTGCCACGAAGATTGAGCATTATACACTGCCCGGACACCAGAAGGGAAATTACCCAATGGCTAGAGGGAACTGAATGGCCGATGAAGAGGCCAGAAAAGCAGCCTTGGGGCCACAAGTCCTCTCCCTAAAGACCTCTGATCCAACCTCATGTCAAGGATTCGAACACACGGACAGCAACTTAGAAACAGTTCAGAGTCTGGGGGCCAACTATGACCAGGAGGCAAACGTCTGGCGCTACCAAGGAAAAATTCTGTTGCCCCAGGGGGCCGCTAAGGAACTTTTGTCACAACTACATTGATGGACACATCTCGGGCACAAAAAGCTAAAAACCCTTCTATAACGGGAAGAACAAACCTACTATATCCACAACCTCAATGCTCTCATCCAACAGATCACCACCACCTGTACCCCCTGTGCAAAGGTGAATTCAGGACGGCTCAAGCTGCCTGAGGGAACCAGGGTTAGAGGATAATGGCCAGGGACCAACTGGGAAGTTGATTTCACCGAAATAAGACCCGGTAGCTTTGGGAACAGGTACCTCCTGGTTTTTATAGACACCTTTTCAGGATGGACTGAGGCTTTTCCTACTAAGCATGAGACTGCCCAGGTGGTGGTCAAGAAGATTCTTGAAGAGATCTTCCCGAGGTTCGGACTGCCTAAGGTAATAGGATAAAATAACGGACCTGCCTTTGTCTCCCAGGTAAGTCAGCTGGTGGCCAAAACATTGGGGATCAATTGGAAATTACATTGTGCATATCGCCCCCAAAGTTCAGGTCAGGTAGAACGGGCAAACCAAACAATTAAAGAGACCCTGACCAAATTAGCCTTAGAGACTGGCGCTAAAGACTGGGTGCAGCTCCTGCCCATGGCCCTATTTAGGGTTCGAAATACCCCCTCGGTGCATGGGCTCACACCTTGTTGAGGATTAATGAGGTCCCTGCATCCAAAGTTGGGCTATCCCCTCCACCCGACCATGCGACTCCCCGACCTCCATCTGGCCCGAATATGCGCACTCCCGATTATTCAAAACCAGATCTGGAAACCATTGGCTGCAGTGTACCAGGCCGGAAACCCTGCTGTACCTCACCCATTCCAGATTGGGGACTCTGTATACATCAGACGCCACCAGTCTAAGACTCTTGAGCCTCGCTGGAAAGGCCCCTACACCGTGCTTCTGACCACCCCACGGCACTAAAGGTGGATGGGATCGCAGCATGGGTCCACGCCTCACATGCCAAGAAGGCCAACACCAGCGAGAATTGGGTGACGAACGAGACCCCAAAATGGAAGCTACAGTGCACTCAAAACCCACTCAAGATAAGACTTGTAAGCAATGTTTGATTATTTCACTATGCTAGATGCTTTTCCATTTCTCAGCCCTAGTTAAAGGAGCCCCACATGCCCCCCAGGAGCTAACTTGGCAGGTGATTTCCCAGACAGAGGAGGTCGTCTGGTCAGTCACTAGCCTCCAGCTCCCCGGTACTTGGTGGCCTACACTCACCCCCGATTTTTGCCATCTAGCCGCAGGTCTAGAAACCTGGGATATCCCGACTATAGGGGCAAATGAGAAGACAACCAACATGGGTAGAGGAAACCGCTGATTTGGCTGTAGTAATAGGATAACACAGTGCGAGCTAGCCAGACTTGATTTCTATGTGTGTCCACGGGAGGGGCAGCCCCGGGGCTCTGGGTACAGGGGTTATACTGAGTATTTCTGTGCTAAGTGGGGTTGCAAAACTACCAGGGATGCTTATTGGAAACCCAGCTCCTCCTGGGATCTGATAACTGTCAAGCGGAACTATTCGCAACCCCTCCAATGTAGTCCCCACAGTTTTGGGGACTGGGAGCGCACTTGCAAAGGAGCTCTTTGCCTCCCTCTAAAAATTAGCTTCACTGACCAAGGGAAGGCAACCTATACGGCCTGGCTAACCGGAAAAACTTGGGGTTTAAGATGGCACATGACGGGAACAGATAGAGGAGTCATATTCAAGGTCCGGTTGCTGATACAGAGCCCTACTCCACGGGCGATAGGGCCTAACCCAGTCCTTAGAAACCTAGGAACCCCAAAGCTCCCCCAACCTAGAGCTCTGTCTCGGGTCATTACTTCGGTTCCAACCGCCACCAGCCCCTCCCTCGCCACTGCCTCCCAGGTAGAAAATATTCCATCTACTAGACAGCGAATTTTTAATCTGGTCAGGGGAGCCTTCTCTGCCCTTAACCAAACCATGCCAAATATGACTAACCCTTGCTGGCCATGCCTTGCTTCTGCACCCCCCTACTATGAGGGCATAGCCACCCTAGGGACATTTAATAACACCACTGATTCATCTCAGTATGATTGGGGAGCACACCATAAACTAACTCTTACTCAAGTCTCAGGAATGGGTACCTGCCTAGGCCCTGTTCCCCAGTCTCACCAAGACCTTTGTAACCATACCCTCCCACAGCCTATGAAACCCACCTACCTGATACCTAGTCCAGGCCTATGGTGGGCCTGCAGTACTGGGCTCACCTCTTGTATACATACAGGAGCCCTCAACCAAACCAAAGACTTCTGTGTGCTGGTCCAACTGATGCCCCGTGTATTGTACCATCCAGCGGGCTATCTGGAGGACATGTATGCTTCTCATCAGATCCGATATCAAAGGGAACCAGTGTCCATAACCCTAGCTGTTCTGTTAGGGATTGGGGTCACCGCAGGGATTGTTACAGGGACCTCGACCCTGGTCCAAGGACCACAACAGTACAGTGAGCTCAAAAATGCCATGATGGCAGATTTAAAGGAATTAGAAAAGTCAATAACCAGGCTGGAGGAATCACTGGCCTCCCTGGCAGAGGTAGACCTCCAAAACCGGAGAGGACTAGACCTATTGTTTCTAAAAGAAGGAGGACTCTGGGTTGCCCTCAGAGAGGAATGCTGCTTCTATGTAAACCACTCAGGAGTAATTAGGGACTCCATGACAAAACTCAGAGAGAGATTAGCTAAAAGACAGAGGAAGGCCGAGGCTCAACAAGGATGGTTCAAAGGATGGTTCAATAGGACCCCATGGTTGACTACCCTAATTTCCACCCTGGTAGGACCCCTGTTCATTCTCCTCTTACTCCTGACACTTGGCCCTTGTCTCCTCACTAGGCTCCTAGAGTTTATACGTGAAAGGTTATCCATCAATCAAGCCCTCGTCCTAACTCAACAGTACCACGCTGTGCCAAGCGCTGAGGTCCCTGATGTTTCTTCTAACCTGAATCTGTAAGTTTTTTTTAGGACTCTAGAATGCATCTAAGTATCAGCTGCTGGCTACAGCCTGCTCCTAAGGACCATGAGGCCCAGACAGGCTCAGACTATAAACCAGTCGTACTGCTGCGGACACTCCTGACTCTTCAACAGTTTGACAACCAGCTGCTTCTCCACTGCCTGAATCCCCTTTGCTTTTGACTGACATTTCATTTTTTAGATCCCTAACGACGCCCCAAAGTCAGC
Organism: Cricetulus griseus; assembly: GCF_003668045.3. Taxonomy (NCBI): domain Eukaryota; kingdom Metazoa; phylum Chordata; class Mammalia; order Rodentia; family Cricetidae; genus Cricetulus; species Cricetulus griseus. Next base: position 6,486,349 of record NW_023276919.1, on the reverse strand, counting down.
AGGAAGTAGTATGAGACATACGCCGTCCATTTACCTGGTCGAAATGCTATATAAAATTGTCCACTAATAACCCAAGAATGGGTTACCTGAAAAAAAGGGGGGAAATGAAGGACTTAAGAATTAACAAAGAAATAACTTAGAAGAAAAACAAACCTCTCACCCTAAGAACAGGGAGACATGACTTAGAAACCTAACCAAGGTCACAATGACCCGAGCCCCTGGAATTTCTTAGCTGGCAGAAATAACTCCCTTACAAGGCTACAAGACAACCTAACTAAATACCAAGAATTCCTAGAGGGCCACCATGCCCTAGGGTCATGAACATAAGAACAGACTATCCCACTGAGTCAGGAGACCATCCAGCCCCAAAGATAAGAGATCTCCAAAGGATCTGTGACTCTGGTCATGTACCAAAACCCCTAAAAGCCTATGGTTTTTCTCCTATAAAAGAAGCCTGCTTTAGAGGAACAAGGCTTTTCCTTTGTCTGTCGGACTGGGAGGCCTGTTTGTGCAAACGTCCCACAATAAACTTACCTCTTGTTTTTGCATCAGCTGGACTGGACATTGAGTGTTTTGGGGGGGACCATCCAATTTGTGGAGAGTCCTCGGTCCGAGGGTCTTTCATCTGTACTCTACAAAATTGGAAAATTTAAAGGAAATCAACAATTTTCTGGACAGTATCATTTACCAAACTTAAAAGAATAACAGACAGGCAACTTAAACAGACCTATAATCTAGAAGGAAATAAAAGTAGTCATCAAAATTCTCCAACTAAAAAAAGGCCAGGTCCAGCTGGGTTCAGTATAGAATGATACCAGAAATTCAAAGAAATGCTAATACTAATTCTCCTCAAAGTTTTCCACACAATAGAAGCAGAAGAGTCATTGCCAAGCAATTTTCATGAGGCTTCACTTACCTTGATAACCTAGTGACAAATAGACACAACTAAGAAAGAGAACTACAGACCAATATCCCTCATGAACATTAATGCAAAAATACTCAATAAAATACTGGCAAATGGAACCCAAGAATACATCAGAGTAATCATCCACCATGATCAAGGAGGCTTCATCCCAGTGTTACAAGGATGGTTCAACATACGAAAATCCATTAATGTAATCCACCATATAAACAGATTCAGGAAAAAAAAAACAACATGATCATTTCAATAGATGCCACAAAAGCCTTTGACAAAATCCAACATCCCTTCATGATAAAGGTCATGGAGAAAAAGGTATAATAGGAATATACCTTAATACAATAAAAGCATATACAGCAAGCTCACAGCCAACGTCAAATTAAATAGAGAGAAAATCAATGGATTTCCACTAAAATCCAGGACAAGACAAGGCTGTCCTCTCTCCATACCTCTTCAATATTATTGCTCTTGAAGTTATAGCTAGAGCAATGAGACAACAATAGGAGATCAAGGGAATACAAATGAGAAAGGAAGAAGGCAAACTCTCACTGTTTGCAGATGATATGAGAGACTACATGAGTGACCTGAAAAACTCTACCAGGGAATTCCTACAGCTGATAAACACCTTTAGCAAACTGGCATGATACAAGATTAACTAAAAAAATCTGTAGCCCTACTAAATACTGATGACATATTGGTGGAGAAAGAAATGAAACATCACATTTTACAACTGCTACAAAAAACATAAAATACCTTGGAGTAATGCAAACCAAAAATCTGAAAGACCTATACCGCAAGAATTTTTAGTCTCTAAAGAAAGAAATTAAAGAAGATATCAGAAAATGGAAAGATCTCTCATGGTCTTGGATAGGTAGGATCTACATAGTAAAAATGGCAATCTTGCCAAAAGCAATCTACAGATTCATTGCAATCCCCATCGGGATCCCAAAACAATTCTTCACAGACTTTGAAAGAAAAACTGTCAACATTATATGGAGAAACAAAAGACCCAGGATAGCCAAAGCAACCCTGTACAATAAAGGAACTTCTGGAGGCACCACCATCCCTGACTTCAAGCTCTATTACAGAACTGTAGTCCAGAAAACAGCTTGGTACTGGCACAAAAAAAGACAGGTAGATTAATGGAGTATAGTTGAAAACACTGATATTAACCCACATACCCAAAACAAATGATTTTTGACAATCTAAATTTTTATGATATAATAAAAAGAACATCTTTAACAAATGGTGCAGGCATAACTGAATGCAGGATTGTAAAGACTGCATATAGATCCAAGTCTATCGTTAAGCACAAACCTTAAGTAAAAATGGATCAAAGATATTAACATAAATCCAGCCACAATGATCCTATTAGAAGCCAAATGGAAGATACCCTTAAATTAATTGGTACAGTAGACTGCTTCCTCAACATTATTACATCAGTAGCATAGACACTGAGACCAACAATTGATAAAAGTGACCGCCTGAAACTGAGAAGCTTCTGTAAGGCAAAGGACACAGCCAACAAGACAAAACGGCAGCCCACAGACTGGGAAAAGATATTCACCAACCCCAAAACTGACAGAGGGCTGATCTCAAAAGTATACAAAGAACTCAAGAAGCTAGTCTCCAAAACACCAAACAATCCAATTAAAAATTGAGATGCAGAACTAAATAGACAATTCTCAATAGAGGAATCTAAAATGGTTGAAAGACATAAGAAAATGTTCAACATCCTTAGCCATCAGGGAAATGCAAAATAAAACAACTCTGAGATAACAACTTACTAATGTCAGAATGGCCAAAATCAAAAACAGCTATGACAGTTTATGCTGGAGAGGGTGTTGAAATAGGGGAACACTCCTCCACTGATGGTGAGAGTGCCAACTCATACAGCCACTTTGGAAATCTGTACAGCAATTCCTCAAGAAACTAGGAATCAGTCTACCACAAGGTCCAGCAAATCCACTCTTGTGTGTATACCCAAAATAAGCACATTGATACAATAAGGACATCTGTTCAACGATGTTCATAGCAGCACAGGATTTGTAATAGCCAGAAACTAGAAACAGCCTAGATGCCCCTCAACTGAGCAATGGATAAAGAAAATCTGGTACAATTACACAATGGAGTACTACCCAGCAGAAAAAAAAAACAATGGAATCTTGAAATTTGCAGGAAAATGGATGGAACTAAAGAAACCATTCTGAGTGAGGTAATTCAATCACATAAAGACAAACTTGTTATGTCCTCACACGTATTTGGATTTTAGACACAGACTAAAGGATAACCAGCTTACAATCCACACTGCCAGAGAAGCTAGTAAACAAGGAGGACCTTTAGTGAGACATACATGGTTCCCTGGAGAAGGGGAAAGGGTCAAGATCACCTGAGCACATTGGTTCACGGGAATAGGGGGGAGGGAGCTTGGAGAATGAGAAGAGGAGAAGAGGAGGGTTGCAGGCTACATGAGGGAGCAGAAAGTTTGAGTCAGGGAAAGAATAGAAGATAACAAGAATGGAGATACCATAATAGAGGGTTTACAGAGAAATCAGGAACTAGGGAAATGTCTGTAGATCTACGAAAATGACACCAGCTAACAATCTAAACAACAGAGGAGAGGCTGCCTTAAATGCCCTCCCCTGATAATGAGATTGATGGCTGACTTATGTGCTGACTGATAGCCCTCATCCAGCAACTGGTGGAAGTAGAAGCAGACACACACAACTAAACTAATCAGTCAACTGATATGGAATCCAGTTGCAGAGTAGGACGAGTGAAGAGCAAAGGGGTCCAGACCAGACTGGTGAAACCCACAGAAACAGCTGCCCTGAACATCAGGGAGCTCTTGGTCCCCAGTCTGATAGCTGGGATACCAACATGGGACTGATCTACAACCTAGGAACATGGGTTTCAGTAAGGAAACATTGGAAATCTACCGGACCTCCTGTAGTAGTTCAGTACTTATCCCTAGCATAGGTGTGGACTTTGGGGGACCATTCCACATAAAGGAATACTCCCTGAGCCAAGACACACGGGGGTGGGCTTAGGCCCTATCCCAAATGATAAGACAGACTCTTGTGACACCTTATGGAAGGCCTCACCATCAAGGGGGAGCAGAAAAACTATGTGATAGTTAAGGTTATTTTTGGGGAGAGTGGGGAAGGTGGGGAGGGAGAGGGAACTGAGATTGTCATGTAAAACAATCTTGTTTGTAATTGAAATAAAATATGCAGAAAAATAAAATGGGTTACAGAACTAAATAGATAATTCTCAATAGAGGAATCTAAAATGGCTGAAAGACATATAAAAAAGTTCTCTACATTCTTTGCCATCAGGGAAACACAAATGAAAACACATTTTTAGCTTTTAATGAGGGCGTCATATTCTTAAAAATTTATACTAATGGAAATTACATTCAGGGAGAAAATCGAGGATTTTTGTCCACACAAACTCATGGAGGAAAATTATAATCGCATGAAAATCTAAAAATTATTAAGAACTTACTTTTCACAATGGAAGTGTGTGACCTCTAATTCAAGAGTATAGGCCACACTACCTGAGGTCATTTGAGATCCCAGGAAGGAGAGGTTTTAGAGGGGCCAGAAACATCAAGGGACACTCAATATGATTCTGTGTAGTTGGAATCTCAGTTCTCTACTGAGAATGTACGAAGGGGACACTGAGCAGTTCCTCCCTTGTACATTAACTCATATGGCTTGTTATAATTTGCTTTACTGCAAAGGAACAGGCAGGCAGTGTTTTCTACTTTCTCTTGTGAAACAATTTTAGAGTTGTTCAAACCTGGCCTGGAATCTGCACTCTTCACTGAGGTCCACAGACTTTAAAACAGCATAGGCTTTAATGACAGAAAACTCACCTCAATGCATTCTGATTTCTAGGAGGTACAATGGATATTGCTTTGGGGAGAACAAAATACTCAATAATAATACTGTATTTCAGCTTCGAGTGGCTTCTGGCACACATGATATGGGTTCAAAGAATTCTACAAAGTTGTACAGTGACATGTGTCTTGGCAAAAAGGTAGACACAGGTATCAGTGAATATAGGATACAAAATTGACACCCAGGCTCACATATATTCCATTTTAAATGCACCAAGAAGTGTTACTTTTTCTAAATTCCTAGTAGATTTGTTTGGGGAAAGCATTTTATAATTCAAGGAGAAGAGTTCCCTTAGTCATGATCCTACAGAGGCACCTTGATTTATTTTGAGATTTTCTGTGAGATACCTGGTAAAAGACTAAGACCTCTGTGGCAGGAGACATTATCTAAAAGTATTAGCTGTCCATGAGCTACTCATTTTTGTACCTGTGAGCAGAGACTGTCTGAAAAGCATAGGTTCTGGAGACTGGAAACACCCCACTCTACCTTCCTGATCAGCCAGCCTGACCCTTTCCAAGCTGAGTGTAACCTCTTGCCGACATCTATTCAAAGTCCTCTCCATCTTCTTTTGTTGCTCTGCCTTCTCATTTCTCCTTCTGTTTATACTCTCTGCCTCCCCGCCCCACCTATCCTTGCTCTTGACTAGGTATTGGCCATTCAGCTCTTCATTGGGACCACCAAGTGATTTAGACAGCCACAATAACACAACTTCACAGAGTTAAACAAATGCATCATAAACAAAAGTCACACTTTAAGATAATATTCCCCAACAGTTTGGTGTGTCTAATTGATGCTACCTTCCTGGAGAGAAAATCTGCACATTACAAAACTTTAAAATTCTTTAATTTCTACGATTTTTTTCCTTAAAGAAAATATCATAATTTTCTGAAAGACATGCATACAATAGTCATCATAGTATTGTTTATATGAACAAACAATAGAAACTATTGAAATACCAGACAATATATAACATATAATATTCCATGCATCTGTATTTTGGAAGTTGGAGAAAATATTAGAGCTATATAAAATTATATCAAAATTCTAATTGTTTGCTAAATTAAAGGTTTATTTGTGTCCTCTTCTCCCAATAAGACTGGGAGCGGCAGAAGTCCTACCTTCATATGACCACTCAGAACCAAAGGTTGATGGAAATTCTGCCATGGCATGCTTGCCTGATATAAAAGAATGAAATAAATGGTGGAACATGCCAGCTCTTCAATATGCCAAAAGATAATGTTTGCCCATGATGTTGATAGTCATTGGGAGAATTTATTGTAAAGTAATACCTGGCATGAATGGGGCTAGTGAAAGTAAAGAGGAAAAATGAATGCTTTCAGAGAGAGCCTAATTGCATTATTTTAGCAGTTATAAAATACAATTTGCAGTGTTCCAAAATGACTAAATACTCACAACACCTAAGTGACAATAAGCTGAGCTGTTGTTTGGAGAATACTGTGAAAATATATTTAAATTAAATGGCACTTACATTTCCTTAGCATATATTAATCATATAAAATGCCTGGTTTTTTGTGACATTTTTATACATGCATAGATATATATTCATACTATTGGCTTATTTTGCACCTCTCCTTGCTGATACCCTTCATAAAGTTATGTACAAATAATTATCATTTTCCTTTGGATGTTTATTTCAAATGTCTTTTTCCTCTTTGTTGTCATCTACCTCATGCTATGTCCTGGGAAGATAGAGAGAATATAGAAAAGAATAACATTATCCCTTTATCAGAAGAAATTCACAGGACAATGTTAAATAAAAACAACACATTAATTGAAAGGTTGTAAGAACATTATAATAAGGTACTTGAGGGGCATACCATATATGATGCCAGACAGGCCATCAGAAGGGGAAAATAAGTAGAGACAGTGTTAATAGTGATGAGACAGTTGTTTTGAGGAGTAGAAGTTCAAGAGCTCCCAAACAGAAATGTATCACTAAACGACTTAACATTGATTTTGAAATATTGTCAAACGTCTTGCCCTATCTCTATGCTAATATGGTAGTTGATGCTTCAGTTCAACAAGGAACATTCTAGAATTGTAGAATTGCAGAATCAGATAGTTGTGTGTCCTCATACCAGGATATAAGATGCCCTGCATAGGATCCTAAGTAAGTAAATGTGTATTCTCTTTTTTCTCCATTTTTTATTTAAATTAGAAACAAGATTGTTGAACATGTCAATCAAAGTTCCCTTTCCTGCCCACCCACAAACAACCTACCTATCTTATACTCTTTCTGCTTCCCAAAGAGGGTGAGGCCTTCAATAGTGAGACTTCAGAGTCTGTCATATTCTTTGGGATAGGGCCTAGGCCCATCTCTGTGTGTCTGGGTTCAGGGAGTATTCCTCCATGTGGAGTGGGCTCCCAAAGTCCATTCCTATGCTAGGGACAAGTACTGATCTACTACAAGAGGCCCCATAAATTTCCAAGGCCTCCTCACTGACACCCACATTCATGGGGTCTGCATCAGTCCCACGCTGGTTTCCCAGCTATCAGTCTGGGGACCAAGAGCTCCCCCTTGTTCAGGTCAGCTGTTTCTGTGGGTTTAATTAGTATGGTCTTGACCCACTTGCTCATCACTCTTCCCTCTCTGCAACTGGATTCCAGTTCAGTGCAGTGTTTAGCTGTAGGTGCCTGCTTATTCCTCCACCAGCTGCTGGATGAAGGCTATAGGATGGCATATAAGTTAGTCATGCATCTCATTATCAGGGGAGAGCATTTAAGATAGACTCTCTTCTGTTACTTAAATCATTAGTTGGTATCATCCTTATAGATCTCCAGACATTTCCCTAGTGCCTAATTTCTCTTTAAACCTAAAATGGCTCCCTCTATTTTAGTATCTCTTATCTTGCTCTTCTCTATTCTTCTCCCCAATTCAACCTTCCTGTTACCTCATATCCTCTTCACCCCTCTTCTTCTCCCTTTCTCATTCTCCTCGACCCCTCTCCCCTCCCCACTACTCTTAATCTGCTCAGCAGATCTTATCCCTTTCCCCTTCTAAGAGGTACCATTTATGTCTCTCTTAGAGTCCTTGTTTCTTAGCTTCTCTGGTGGTATGGATTGTAGGCTGGTAATCCTTTGCTCTATTTCTAAAGTCCATGTATGAGGGAGTACATACCATGCTTGTCTTTTTGTGAATGGGTTACCTTGCTCAGGATAGTTTCTTCTAGTTCCATCCATTTGCCTGTGAATATCAAGATTCCATTTATTTACCCCCGCTGAGTTGTACTCCATTACATAAATGTACCACATTTTCTCTATCCATTCTTCAGTTGAGGGGCATCTAGGTTGCTTCCAGGTTCTGGCTATTACAAATAATGCTCCTGCGAACATCATTGAACAGATGTACTTGTATGAATGTGCTTCTTTTGGGTATATGCCTAAGAGTGGAATTGCTGGATCTTGAAGTTGAGTGGTTTCCATTTTCCTGAGGAATCTCCATAGTGATTTTACAAGTGTCTGTACGAGTTGGCAGTCCCACCACCAGTGGAGGAGTGTTCCCTTTCTCCAGATTCTCTCCAACATAAATTGTCATTGGTGTCTTTTATTTTAGCTCTCTCTTTCATTAAAACAAAGTAATCTTCTACTATTTGAAACTATAGTAAAGTCACATCATTTCCTTCTTCTAAACCTTCTAAACTCTTCCATGCAACAAGACCTGCCCAAGGGCCTGGCTATCTTCCCTTGGTTCTCATACAGCAAATCACTAAGGTTAATTCCAGCTCCACAACTGAACATTTTCCTCCTGTTTAATTAATCGTAAGTCATAACAGTGTCCTGAAAACTACAAGTATCTCTTTTGCCCAAATACTTTCTCCTTCTCATGCCACATGTATCAGAATATATATATATATATATATACATATATAATATATATATATATACATTAAATACATTAAATTATATTTATATATACATTAATTATATTTTATTAATAATTTTGATTTATTATTCATTAACTATTTTAATTATATGTGATTTTCATTATCATAGTATAGATAGATAATATATTAATGTGACATACATGTATATGATATCAGTATCAGCCCCAAATGAATACAAATTCACTGTTTTACTGGGTCCTCCTTAGAAATAATCATTTGTAGCATTGTGTGCCTACAGTATAATAATGACAATAGAGTTGGTATATCCTATAGCATGAAAGAAATTTTACCATTTGCTTTATCCAAAACCATCTTTGCTGTACTACTGTTCCCTAATGCTACTTACCAGGAGATATTAGCTTCTGGCTAGTGTTCCATTAATGTTTATCATCTTTATCACCATATTTATAGCTATTTCACAATGATGAATTGTTAAAATGGTACAATAATAATTTTTTCTCAGATTTTATTCCTAAGAAATGAGAAATCATATATGTCCATAAAATATGATTATTTTAAGATGGTTCTTTTTAGAGAAAATCACGTTGTGCATAGTGCAATGAGGGTTTATTACACAACACCCTATTGTGTCTAATGATGTAAACTAATAATTTCCCAGCATGCCATCCATCATTTCAAGATAGACAGTCAACACTGGAAATACTGCCAATTTAATAAATGTACATAAAAATTTTAATCTAGGTAGTGTTTATTCAAAAGAGTAACAAAAAATAAATCAATAGAGACTGATTTTACATCTTTCCATGTGTTGATAAAACACACATGCTAAAATAACAACACTCTCCTGTTCACCAAGTTTTCTAAGTTCTAGACCACAGCTGGCTGTGAATTTAGTTCAGAACCAACTTAGAGAACTTAGCCATACCCTATCTTAAAATAAAAAATGTGAGTGAAACATAATGATAAATATGTATGAAAATGCCATAAGGAAGTGCATGTTTTTATGTTAATTAAGTACAAAATAAAAAGCTGACCTTTAAAAGATAAAAGGTAAAAAGAACAAATATATAAATATTTTAAAATATATTTGTTCTTAGATTTAGGAGATGTGTAGATCAGATAACTACTTTCCTTACAAAAAGAGGAGAGGGTACAGAAACTCTTAGAGAGAAAAGCCATCTTAGCATGAAACAGAGATTGAATATGAGGGAATAGCTAAGGAACACTTAGGACCATATGAACCTGAAGACATAGGGAATAATTTCCTTCTAGACTTTTCTTTTCCTTTTTTAAAATTTAATTTAGAAACAAGCTTGCTTCACATGTCAATCCCAGCTCCCTCTCCCTCCCCTCCTCCTCCAACCCCCAACCCTCCCAAACCTGATCTCCCCTTCACTCCCCAGGTGAAGCCTTCCATGGGGGATCTAACATATCCTCCAGGGCAGGGCCTAGTCCCTCCTCCATGTGGCTAGGCTGAGAGAGCAGCTCTCCATGTGGAATGGGCTTCCAAAGTCCATTTGTACTAGAGGGATAAATGCTGTTCTACTACCTGAGGCCCCATAGATTGCCAAGCCTCCTCACTGACACCCATGTTCAGGGGTTCTGGATCACTTTCATGTTGGTCTCCCAGCCATAAGTATGGTGGCAATGAGCTCCCACTTGTTCAGGTCAGCTGTTTCTGTGGGTTTCATCAGCCTGGTCTTGACCCCTTTGTTTATTACACCTCCCTGTCTGCAACTGGATTCTAGGAGTTCAGTTCAATGTTTAGTTGTGGGTATCTGCTTCTGCTTCCATCAGCTACTGGATGAAAGCTGGGATGCCATTTAATGTAGTCATCAATCTCATTATTGTGGAAGGGCATTTAAGGTAGCCTCTCCAACTGGGAGAATGACTGCAAATCTTATGTCAGGCTTCTAGAGACAATACTGCAAAAGAATGCATTTTTGTTGTTTGAGATATTATTTTTGGTAATTTGTTGTTTCAACACTAGGAAATCAAAGTAGCATCCAATACAAAACACATTTATTGTGTTAGCATATGTGAATCTTCACATTACTGGCAAGGAAGCTGAGCCAATCCGCAGTTTAAATCAAATTTTAAATATGCTCATTTGACTCTAATTTTGTTCTCTATCCAGTAATCTACACTGCTTGTCTAAGAGTAATCAATTGTCTTTTGAGTGAGCACCACATACTTAATATACACATGAATCACCAAGGGTATTATTAAATGCACTTGTCCAGTTGTAGGCCCGGAAGGCAGCTGAGATTCTCCTTTTCTAACATGCTATCAGGTGACTATGAAATTGCATGGACTGCCCTTCTGGTTGTAAAGATATAAAGCAGCATTTTGGAAAGTGTTTATGCAAAGGTTCTTACAGTGAAAAGTTTCAGCTTTGTGAGACAGGTAGTCTCTGTAGGAGCTACTCATCTTTGCTGTTTAATATAACAATTGTCCTAGACAGTGTAAGAATAGACATGGTTCAGCAATACAACTATTTATATGTACTAAGTTTTAAATTTCTCATCATTTTCACATCCAGCAAAATACTGTTTTTCATTCAAAATTTTTAGGTATTAAAAATATGTTTCAAAATATGGGGGCTTCAGGGAAGAGTACACTACTTGCTTAGCCAGTACCAACAGATCAGCCCTGAAAACATCCATATAGGTAGCGTTACACAAACTGAACAGTTTATATTTGGAATGTGGTGTGTGTGTGTGTGTGTGTGTGTGTGTGTGTGTGTGTGTGTGTGTGTATGTGTGTGCATGTAGCCATCAGCCAGAGGAAGATATCTGGTGTCCTGTTCTATACCACTCTCTATATTATTGTCCTGAAAACCTGAATTTCAGCTAGCACCCAACATATCCTAGTAATTTTTCTCTGTCCACGACAGCACTGGCATTACTGGCTTAAGTCTGTTTTTACATGGGTACTGGTATTTAAACTCATGTTTTCATGCTTTAGTAGCAAGGTTTCTTATCCAATGAAACATTTCTTTGTTTTCAGTTTTCTTATCTACTGAAACATTTCTTTGGTATCAACAATCTTTAACATTGTAGATGCAAAGGCAGTGATAGATAGTTTGAAAAAGCTGGTTGGGCACGAGGCTTAGGGGGTGGAGGAGAAATCTGAGGACAGGGATGCAACATCAAATGAAAACTGATAATGGCTAACTTGAAATGAGGTCTCCCAAGGGCTTCCTAGAGTCTTCATTTGAATCCCATCATCTTGAACTTTGTAAGATGGCTCAGATATCTTATGGACATTGTAGTTAGAGTTATTTCAAAATTAAAAAGAATTCCCCTAGTAAACAAAAGAAGAATGTGGACACTGACTTAACGGAAGCATATCTTCAATGTACCCTTGACTTAATACTTTGTTTCATTCACAGCATTAACTTCTCATCTTGCTAAACTCTGAGAAATATAAACTTTAGTTCACAGAAAGTTAAAACATTAAATGATAAGACTATTAGCACTTTGGATATTTTGTGTGTTGTGGTTTTTCTAACAGGCTGTCATTCAATCTACTAATAAAATGGATAATAGTGACAGAAAATTTTCTAAGATTTGATCTGAAACTGATATTCAGTCATATGAAAATATATTATGGCCTGATGAAAGTTGGGGCCCTTTGTTCCTCTCTGTTCTGCTTCCATTGAAGACAATTTTAAGCATTAGATGGTCTTGGATATGAAATATTTTTGAGAATATTATGAAATATTATGAAAATATGAGCAATTAGAGAAATGAGAGGAATTGACATTTATTAAATAGTTTGCTGCTTCCTTTATTCTACAACATAATCTCAGTTAAGGATTACTTTCAACTGCCAAGTTAAAGATGTGGAAATGAAGGCTTGTGAGGGCTTGAAATTATGTAAGATACTATAAAATTCAGCTTGGTAACACTAACAGTTTAGTCTATGACTATATTCATATTAAGTTATTGTCTTCTTTGAAGCTAGTTGCAAGGACCATCAAATACAGTAAATTGAGAATTCAGGCTACTTCCATGTACAAACTATCTTCTTCCTTGTGATTACAGTTTTGAGTGTTGACTTAGCTCAGTTAAGAAGTTGTTCATTTAACTGCAGGATTATGGTTCTTATAATAGAAGATGAGGAAAACAATACCACAAGACACTTTTGTGACCTGGCATTTCTCAGCCTTAACCCATGAGGTTCGCCTGAGTGGGGGTGTGTGGACCTGGAAACACCTAGCAACCCATTGGCAGCCATAAAAACCAAACAGAGGCATCTTGTCATCTTTAGAGAGTTCTCAGTTCCATGCTGTAGTACTAGAGTCATGTTTTTATTTTCCATCTTTATGACTGTTTCTTAACAATCCTTTCATTACCACGCGGGAACCATTTCTGTCCTCTCCTCTCTGGTGTCTCACTCTTAACCTTCTGTCCTCACAAGTTACTCTCTCACCTATCCCCTCTGCCCAGTTGGAGGCCTATTCAGATGCTTGGGCACATAGGGATGCAAATTGGGAGGCATATTAACCTGAGGCCAAGATAAACAATAGTAGCCTTACTGGCATTAAAAATACAATAGTGGGCCAGAGTTTTCCATTGTTACTGTTTACTGAGGCTGGAGGCTGGACCACAAAATATTTCATAACAGAATTATGTGGTTGCCCACAAGACACCACATGAATGTACAGATATCCCAGAAGACTAGTGAACTCAATTATCACAAAAGAAACCAACAACAATCCATGCACAACTCTGCCCAATAGGATGGTTTTACATCTCTCACAGGAAATATCTCTCTGCTATTATGCTCAAGGACACTCAAAAAGCACTGTTTCCCTTGGACTGCCAAAACACAGCAAGGGTGCATTTTATTGATTCGTAAAATACTCCATTAACTAGTAAATATCTACTTCCAAAGGTACATCTTAATGTCAGGGAAAAAAAGCAATTATTGAATAGGGGTATATTACCTTTGTGTATCCCATATCCCTAAAAGGTGTTTCAAAATTTAAATGCTCCTTTAGGAGACACAGAATTGCATATTTGTAATTCAATTCCAAATTCAGCTAGTCAAAATCTCTGGAAAACTGAGAGTAGGTTCAAAACTATTTCTCTTCACTGGCCACTTCTTCAGGAGAGAGTCAGCATGTACCTGGATCACAAAGAGGCAGGGGTGTAGAAAAAATATCTCAGACCTCTCTGTGAAACTCTATACAAAAATCTTAATTGTAACTGTAGAGCATATCATGAATCTGGAGATGCCATTTAATTGGGATTTTGAGAAAGTAGAAGTATTATTTAAAACTCAGTTCTCAAGTGATGCTGGATTTTTATTGACTAAGAAATTCAGACAAAAAAAGAGGGAAAAGAGGGGAATAATAATAATAAAGAAATAACAAAGAGAGACAGAAAGAAGATACACTAATTTTCACCCACATTCCAACTGTACTAGAGTGCGTTATTAGGTAGATTCTGGAACTCACATTTTTCTAGGGCTTCTATTACTTCCTTAGTAAGAAGAGTGACTCATTATGCACTGTATTTTGTAAACAGAGTGATTCATGCTGAATACTTGTTATCTTTCAGATTTTGGAATTCTAGCAGATTTGAGGTAGAGAATGCTTAGGTGCCAAAAATAACTGGAATCTTGAACTCTGAATCAATAATTAACCTTTCTAATCAATACCATTCATATATGTCTTCACAATTTCATTTGTGATGTATTGAATGCCTCTTTCTCACACCACTGGGAGAGTACTTTTGAAATATTTTGTAATATTCAAAATTTTTCTCCCTGTACATTATTTCCTTCGTTGATTTTACTTTTTTAAAAAAACACAGGAGCAGAGAGAAAACTAACAGGAAAGGTTTTTATCTGATGACTTAAACAAAAAGCAGATCAAAGTGCCCCCAACCAAAGAATATGATAATTTGAATTCTACTTTCCTCCCCAAACGTTTTTTTGAGACAGTTTACTGAAAAAATAAACTTCACATATGAATATTATGTCATCATATAAGAGTATGCTTATGGAAATAGAATAAAAGAATGAAAGTAATGGAACAAAAGATTAACTATTGATTATGCAGAAGAAGTGATAGAAATACATCACCTATATTTTTATTTTCTTTATTGATCTATACTTCCAATATTTTCTAAAATAAGTACATACTGCTTTTATAGTGGATATTTTTAAAGACTATATAAAACTGAATGCCCAAACAAAATTAGCAATAGAAAAATCAGGCAAAGCACATAAAAATATAGGAAGACATTCTGAGGTTAAAACACATTAAAAACACATATAAAGATGCAAACACCTTTAGAACAGTTAACGCTCATGCTGTGAATGAGACTCTAAATTTCCTGATTGTAAAACAAATTGATTATAGTTAGAATAGAAAAGAATCTGGGAGATACTATATTTGTATCACAGCATAACAAAGAGGGGTGAGGAAGACATGATGGAGCAGAGAGGTTGAGTTGGGGGAAGAACAGAAGAGAGCAAGATAAGACATAATATAATAGAGGGAGACATTATAGGTTTAAAGACAAATCACGCAATAGGGAAATGTCTGGAGAGCTACAAAGGTGACACCAACTAACAATCTACGCAAGAGAGGAGAGGCTACCTTAAATGCCCTCCCCTGTTAATGAGATTGATGACTAATTCATATTCCATAATATAGTCTTCATCCAGCAGCTGGTGGAAGTAGAAGGAGACACCCACATCTAAACCTTGAAATGAACAGAAATCCAGTTGCAGAGAACTGGATGTGCAAAGGGGTCCATACCAGGCTGGTGAAACCCACAGAAACAGCTTTCCTGAACAAGGGAGAGCTCTTGGTACCCAGACTGATAGCTGGGAAACCAGTATGGGACTGATACAGACCCCCTGAATATGGGTGTCAGTGAGGAGACCTTGGAAATCTATTGGGCCCTGTGTAGTGGATCAGTACTTATCCTTAGCATAGGAATGGACTTTGGGAGCCCATCCCACATGGAGAGATACACAAGGGGGTTGGCTTAGGCCCTATCCCAAAGAATATGACAGACTATGAAGACCCCCTATGGAAGGCATTACCCCCCTGGGGAAAGGAAAAGGTATGGGAAAAATAGTGTGTTAGTTAGGGGGGTTCATGGAGGAGGGGAGGGAGAGGGACCTAGGATTGACATGTAAAATAATTTTCTTTCTAATAAAAAGAAAAAAAAAACAAATTGGTACAACCTTATCCACAAAACAAACAACACAGAATAAAACACCCACTTACCACCACCAACAGTAACAAAATACTAGTGTTGTGCTTTGGAAATCTTGCATCAGGACAGTGTTTTCACTTGTTGTTTCTAAGTTAATGATTCTTTCTCCTTCCATTTTGCTCCTTGGTTGAATTTAGTTCTTACCACTGTTGGACTTAAAAAGAGACACATCCGAATGTGTTAAGACCAACCATATAATCTCATTGCAAAAAAAGCAAACAAAACAGAGCTGGCAATGTTCTTACAGAGGACTCAGATTTGATTCTTAACACCTACATAGTGCCACAGAAACAACTGAAACTTTAGTTCTGGGGCTTTTGGGATCTGATACACTCTTCTGACCTCCATGTACACAAGGCATGCACATGGTACACATGTAGACATTAAAGGAAAACTATCATACGCATAAAATGAGGTTCTCTAAAAATCCAAAGATTGATAATGAAATATATCCCACATATAGTCTATGACATTATTTAGAAAGTATTATAGCAACATAACTCATGACAGGAAAGTTAGAAGGCCCATAAAGTCCATTAATGGATAGATGAACGGATGGAGAAAACAAGAATATTGACATGCTTATGAAATATACTATTCAATGTACAAAGGAAAAAATAGCAATGAATCCTGCGAGATGAATGAAATTTGAAAGTATTCTAAGCCAAGGAAGGCATACACAAAAGGCAGCAGTTTTATATAATCTCAAATGTGAAAAACAGGCAATACAAAAGAGTGCTAAATAACCTCACCCAGATGCTTTAATTTGAAGACTGAATAACCCAAAGTCCTATGTGTTAAACATTGGTTCTTAGAATAGGGCTATTATGAGACAGTAAGACATCTAGGAGATAGGTAATTACAG
The DNA here is from genome assembly GCF_003668045.3 of Cricetulus griseus. NCBI lineage: Eukaryota > Metazoa > Chordata > Mammalia > Rodentia > Cricetidae > Cricetulus > Cricetulus griseus. The sequence goes on along the minus strand of NW_023276919.1, from coordinate 6,469,550 downwards.
GAGGTCCTTAGGTCCCCTAAATGGATTGTGGGACCTTACTAATCTCCTCTCTGCTCTTGTTCAAAATGTGAGCCTTTTGTTTATTCATGTATTCTTGTAAGGACGGGACACTATTTACCAATTTTGTCTCTAAAAATATGTGCTAAGTTACCATTTCTCTGAGTAATTTTTGCCTCTGATATTGTGTGTTAATAATGTGAAGCTGACTAATAAACTAGCTAATGGAAAAAGGGAAAATTGACATTTTTAATTAAGGTCATTATAAAACATAGCAAACGTACTTAATTATAATGAATCATACACATTAAAATGGTGCATTAAATGGTCCAAAAATCATACATAAGAAGCAAAGGAAATTTTTTTAAAGCTTCAAAATAGAAGTTTCACAAAAGTTATTCCCTTGGCACATAACACAAAGGGTATAGAACTTAGAATATTGAAAGCTGAAAAGGAAAACACCAAGTAACTTATACAGATAGACATATTATAATTGTTACCAACTTCTCAGTGGAAACATTAACTTCTGGAAAGGCCAGAGTCTGGATGGATGTCCTGCGGATTCTAAGAGACCACAGACGCCAGGCCAGAATACTATACCCAGCAAAACTTTCAATCACAGTAGAAGGAGAAAATAAAATATTTCATGATAAAACCAAATATTTAAGCAATATCTTTCTACAAATCCAGTCACACAGAAGATGCTAGAGGGAAAACTATAACACAAAGAGGTTAACATCACACAGGCAAACCTAAGAGTTAAATAATCCAAGATTAGCCAATCAAAAGAGCAGACACACACACACACACACACACACACACACACACACACACACACACACACACACTCATGCAGGCACACACACAGGCACACACATGCACACACACCACCAAAACTATATAACAGGGCTTAAAAATCATGGGTCACTGATATCTCTCAACATCAATGATTTCAATTCCCGAATGAAAGGACAGAAACTAACACAATGGATGAGAAAACAGGATTTACTGAATCTAAGTCACACACCTCCTTATAAGGGTAGACATTATCAAAGAATAGATAGGGAAGGATATTACATACTCACCAAAGGAAAATCCATAAGAGGACATTGTAAGACTTGACACTTATGTGTCAAAGACAAGGTTTTCCAAGTACATAAAACAAGCAAACAAACAAAAAGAAAAACAAAACACCACTACAGTTTGAATCACTTATTTATCCTCATACACTAATAGAGAATTCAATCCCCCCTCACAAATAGACATATTATCCAGACAAAAACTAAACAGAGAAATACTGGAGCTGACTGTTATTAAAAACCAAATGGACCTAATAGATATTTACTGAAATTATCACCCCAATATAAATATACACATATACATTCATACATGCATACCTACATAAATACATACATAGATACATGCACACACACACATACTTCTCAGCAACTCATGGAACTTTCTCCAAAACTGACCACATACTCTGACACAAAGCAAGTCACAAAAGATACAAGAAAACTGAAATAACATCATGCATCCTATCTGACCACCATAAGGAACAAAAGAAAATTGAATATCAATAATAATAGAATCAACAGAAAGCTTGAAAACTCATGGAAACTGAATAACTCTCTGCTGAATAAGGAAAATGCGTCAAGAAAGAAATTAAGGATTTTCTATGATTGAATGAAAATAAATACACAGCACACCCAAAATTATGGGATACAATAAAGGTGGTTCTAATAGGCAAGTTCATAGCACTAAGTGACAACATAAAAATTGGAGCAATCTTGTACAAGTAATGTAACAGCACACAGAATGTTTTAGGACAAAAGATAAAAACACATACAAAAAAGGAGTAGTGTTGACATAATTTCCCTCCCTGGTCCTGCAGCTACTTAGCACCAAATAAACATACAGAGTCTTATATTAATTATAAACTGTTTGCCCGAAAGCTCAGGTTTATTGTTGGCCACCGCTTTCTGATTAGTTAACCCATTAATCTGTGTATTTCCATGTAGTCTTGGCTTACTGGTGATGTCCGGGTCTCTTGCTATCTTTGTAGCTACATGCTGTCTCCCTGCCTCTTTCTGCTACTTTTCTCTATATCCCTGTTTTGATTTGCCACCTGGCTAAATCCTGCCTTTCCATTGACCAAAACAACTTTATTCACCAATCAATAATAGAAACATATATTCATAGCACACAGAAGGACATCCCCTATTAGAGTAGAGGACAAGAAATAATCAAACAGGGCTAAAACTGAATAACAGAAACAGCAAGAACAAAAATTTGTAAAGAATCAAACAGCATTGCTTCTCTGAGTACATCAATAAGATTGTGAAACATTTATGCAAATTAAGCACAAGTGAGAGAAGAATGGGGAATAGTCTTGAAGCCATTGGCACAGGAAAAGACTTTCTGAACAGTAAACAATTAGCATAGGCACTAAAGTAAAAAAATATATCACAAATGGGACCTTTGAAACTGAAACCTTTGTGTAAAGTTTTCAAAGGACACTGTCATTCAGACAAAGTGGCAGCTAAAAGAATGGGAAAAGTTTTATTACTAACTATACATCTGATAGAGGCCTATTGCCCAAAATATAGAAAGAACTAAAAAAAAAACTAGATAAAAAGCAAATAACCCAGGTTAAAATGAGGTACAGTTCTTAACAGAGAATTCTGAAAAGAGGAAACTAAACTAAAATGGCTGAGATACAATTAAAGAAATATTAACATCCTTCACCGTTGGGGAAATGCAAAGCAAAACTTTGAGATTTCATCTTATACCTGTGAGAAAGGCTAAATTCAATAAAACATGTGACAGCTCATGTTGATGAGGATATGGAGCAAGGGCAACAGCCATCCATTGATGATGAGAGTGCAAACGTTTACAGCCAGTATGGAAGTCAAAGGGGAAGTTCTTTGGAGGATGGGAATCTATCTCAAGATCCTTGTATACCAGTCTTGGGTATGTATGCAATGGAGATTTTATCCTACCAGAGACAGAGAGGCTCAATATTATTCTTTAAGGATCTATTCATAATAGCAAGAAATTGGAAACAACCTAGATGTCCCTCAACAGAATAATGGATAAAGAAAATTTGATACCTTTACACCATGGAGTATTACTTAGCCATTAAGGAAAATGAAACCATGAAATTCACAGATAAACGGAAGGAACTAATAAAAGTCATCCTGCTTCCCTCTTTTTCTCCCTCTCTATGTCTTTTCCTCTCTCCCTCTCTCTTCCCCTTTTCCTTTTTTGTCTGTCATGCTGCTCCTATGCCCAGAGGCTGATCTCCCCTTCATTTTCCTCTTTATATGATTAATTTCCCTAAAATAAATAAATAAATAAATAAATAAATAAATAAATAAATAAATAAAGTCATCCAGAGTGTGGTAACCCAGAAAGATAATTGTGGCAGGTATTTGCTTATGTATGGACAATAGATGTTAAGTCAATGACAACTAAGGTACCATATGCAAACTCAAAAAGATAAGTTATAAATTAAGTTATGGTGGGCATGGGCTTGGTGGAGTCGATTTTTCTTTTTTATTAGGAGGAGGAGGCATTTTTAAATACCCCCTGGAACTGGATTTATACACAGGGCTGGGCCTAGAACTCAGAAATATGCCTGCCTGTGCCTCCCAATTGCTGTGATTAAGGCATGTACCAACACACTAGACTGCTAGTAAGTTTTAATAGAAATTCAAGGTAAACCTGGCATTGTTAGATGGCAGTCTGTGTATTGGCACAGTTCAAGAATTTTTGCACTAGTAATTGGGATGAAAATTGTGAGGTTAGGTTAAATAATAGTACTCTTGTTAATAATAATAAAAAGTGCTGTAGAGATGGTTCAGTGTTCAAGAGTGCTTACTGGCTGCTCTTGCTAGAGGACCAAGTTTCCATTCCCAGCATCCACATGGTAGTCCACAACTGTCTATAGCTCCAGTTACTGGATATCTGATGCCCTCTTCTACCTTCTTGTGCATCTGGTACTTATTAGGTGCACATATGTACATTCATGCAAAGCACACATACAAAGAAAATAAAAGAAATTATAGTAAAAGTTGTGCATGCTGGCACACTTCTTTAAACTTCGCACCCCAGAAGCTGAGGCAGGGAGAATTTCTGATTTTGAGGCCCATTTAGTCCATAAATAGATTTTCAGAGCAGTCGGGCCTCAGCTATTATAACAAGAAACTCTGGTTTGAAACAAAAAATAAATAATAATAGTAATAATAGAAATTGAGCAGAGTGGTTTGATGAGCAGTGTGTTGCCAGAGGATTGTAGTCCCACCCCTGTGCAATGGGGAAAGCAAGATGATTTGAGGATGCCAAGTTTGAGCCAGTTCTCGGTTATATACGAAATTTCACCTCAAGAAAATAAATTGGTTATGTTAGCTAAATGGGCAGCATGGAGCCATAGGAATGTTAATCAAGGACTCATTGATGGAGACAAGAGGACACCAGTAGAGTGAGACTGAGCCCTCCACTGGGCTATACACACTTTTTCTTAACACATGGTAGAGAAGGAGTAGGATTGGGAGGAAATACAACTCTGGTTGACACTTATTGTTACTTTTCTAAGAAACATTCTCAAAAAAGAAAAGCAGGGAGTGGGGAGTTTAGTCAGGAAGTGGGCTTGGTTGTCTGCTGGTGAATGGTGATAACAGGAATCTAGGCCTTGGCTGTATCATGACTTTGTGTCAGAAGAGATTAAAGAGGACAGAGGGAGAAAAGGAGGAGGCTGGGTGGTGAAGGTGATAGTACAGGGCTGCATACTGTATTCCTTCCCCTCTGTAGGAGGTAGTGGATGGATATCACGAACCATGCAGTCCTGGCTTGCAGAAGGAGATGCAGGGTGAATGAAATAAAAAGTGTTTCGTATTATAGAATATTACCTTTAGTAAAATCACTTAATCTTCTATTGCTGTGTATTATGTTGCCATGTGTATCTGTAAGTTGTATAGTCTCCATCCTTTATAGACACTTATACACACATAAATGCATACACAGATATATTAGAAGTTTGTTTTTTTTAAATTTTAGCATTTATATTTGTATTTGTGGCATTGTAAATAATAATTGTTGTATATTTTCATAAATATTAGTTAGTTCTCTCATTGCTCCAACCAAATACCTGACAAAAAATAATTTAAGGAAGTAGCGATTTAGAAAATGTTCAGAAAGCTTTGGTCCTAACTGGCAGAGAAAGCATAGCAACAGGAAAGTGCACATCATGGATAGTCATATTGCATCTGCAATCAGGAAGTTGAGAGAGGTAAATGATAGATTTCAGTGGACTTTGTATAGTCTTATTTGGGTTTTTTTGGTTCTACATTTTAAGCTTTATTGCTTGTATGTGGTACATGCATATATGGTGGAATACTTATTGTATGGGTACATGAACCCGTGTAGAAGCCAGTGGAAATACCTTCCTTCATCATTCTGAGCCTTCATTTGTCCTTTAAATAGACTTCTCATTGAGCTTGAAACTCACTGTTCCAACTATGCTTTCTGGTCATCAAGCTGTTACTATCTGCCCATCTCTGTCTGCCAATATAGAGATTACAGGTATGTACTGTCATTTTTAATATATTGTATGGGTGGAATGGATTTGAACTCATATCCTCATGCTAGAACAGCAAGTGTTTTGTTCCAAAATGAAACATTTTCTGAGCCCTATGCTTTCTAATTTTTAATTCATTTTGGGAACCCAAACCCCTAGAATGGTGCCATGTTCATGAGGATAGGTCTTCTATCCGCACTTTCACTGGAAATGCCTTCACACACATGCCTAGAGGTATGTGTGTGTCCTAGGTAATTCCAAATAAAAGTGAGACTGACAATGAAGTCAAAGGATCACACCTTATTTACCTCCCTGTATATGCCCTTGAGTGCAGGTGCCTCCAGATTCCAGAAGAGGGAATCTGCTCCCTTGGAATTGAGGTAGAGATCTCAGTGAGCAACCTGACCTCTAGGATCCATTTTAAGAGCAGTACATACACTTAAACACTGTCCCATCCATCCAGATTCAATTTTCACATATAACTTTTATTACTTAACTTTTGCCCATGATTTTCTTCTTGCTCATTTATTGGTTGCATTAATTTTGTTTTGCCAGTATGCATATTAACATTTATACATGAGTGACATTCCTGGAAGGGATATCCAGTATTAGCCAAAAAACTTACTAAGCATATTCTAAAAGTGTTATAGCAACTGTACATTATTATTTCTCCAAATTTGTTTTTCCCTTTTTGTATTCCTGGGTGTTTGTGTTTTAAAATAACTTTCGTCCATTTGCCCAGTTACCTATCCATATTCCTACCTTGTTACCTCCCTGCCACTTTTAACCTTAGGCCTTTTGCTAAAGTTTTTCATGTACTTATTGAATGGGAGGAATTTTATGCATTTCTTCTGTCCCCTCTCCTCCTGACCCTCTTCTTCCTTCCCCTTCTGCTCTTTATGGTCCTAAACATTACCTTCTCCCTCTGAGACTTTCTCCCTCTCCTCCATCTCCTATTTCCTCTTCTTTTTCTGTTTTCCTATCTGACACTCTTACCTTCCCTTTCTCTCTACAGCCTCTCTTCTCTTTCCCCTTTCTCTCTAAACTCTTTTTCTGTCTTCTATCATTTTCTCTCCCTCTCCCAATTCTTGCTTCTCTCCCTCTGCCCTTACTCTTCCTCTCTCTCCTCTCTCTTAGTTCCCTCTCTTTCCCAGTCCTTATTTTCCCTTCTCCCCTTCTTTTGCCTCCCTACCCTTACAGTCTTCAGCTGCACCCTCAGCTGTCTTCTTTCTATTGCCTTCTCAACCTCTTCTCTTTACCTCCATTACTTTCCCTTCCTACATCCTGTCCTTTTCCTCTCTTCTCCTCTCTGCTCTCCTTCTCCTCTCCCTCAGCCTGTAGACACCCTCTCCTGTCTCCTCCTTACCTCTCCATTTATCATTCCTTACACCTCTCCTAACTTATTCTCTTTCCTCTATTTTTAATTCCCACCCTGCCCTATAGTGCAGATTTCTTTCCTCCTCCCCTCCTCTGCTTCTCCCTCTCCCTGTTCTATTTATTCACTCTCCCTTCCTATTTCTTCTCTCTCCACACTATTCTCTCCCTCATTTCCCCTTCCTCCTCTTTCCTTCCATTTTCTCCTCTTCCTATTTCCTTCTCCCTCCACTTTCCTCTCCCCCTTCCCATTACCTCCTACTCTTGCTCTTGTCCCAGCATGCCTTTTCTCCTTCTTCTCTCCCTCTGTCCATCCTCCTGTCTCCTTCCCCTCCTAATCACCTACTTCCCATCACCCTCCCTTTCCTCACCAGTTATGTTAATGAATGGGAGGAATTTTCTGCATTTCTTCTGTCCCCACTTCTGCTGTCACTCTTTTTCCTTCCCCATAGTACTTCTTCCCATTGGCCCACCCCTGTCCTTTATCCCTCTCCTCTGTCCCTGGCAGTTTCCTTCCCTATACCATTTATCCACCTGCTTCCCCACTTTGCTTTTACTCCATTTCTCACTTTACCTGCTGCCCCTAGCTCTCTTTCCCTTTTCCCCCTTACTCTGGGACCTTTTCTTTCCTTCCTTATCTTTTCTTTCCTCTTTCTTCATCTTTTCTTCTGCATCTCAGTTGAATCTTTTTCTATCATTATTTTGGTGTGCCTCCTCTAGTTATTTTGTTTTGATTGGCTAAGCATTTCTCATTCATCCTTATCCTTTTATAGAAATAATTATTTCATTGGTACTTTTGTATTCTTGGTTTTGTTTTGATTTTATTAGTGTTGGCTCTGCATTCTTGGTGCTCTAGGTGTTAAGATTCTGAACCAGCTGGTGAATCCCACATAAACAGCTGACCTGAACAAGGGGGAGCACATGGCCATCATTCTTCTGTCTGGGAGGCCATCAAGGGAATGATCCAGACCCCTGAATGTGCATGTCAACAAGGAGGCCTCCACACCCTATGAGGCCTCTGGTAGTGGTTTACTATTTTTTCCTGGTATAAGAAGGGGCTTTGAGAGCCCAGTGGGAGGGCCTAGGCCCAGCCCAGGATGATGTTGTGGAAGTTAGGGAGTCTCCATGGAGGGCTCTACCCTCTATGGGGAGGGGAGGAGAGAGGGGGTGTTGGAGGGTTGTGGTGGGGAGAGGGAGAAGGGATTTATATGGAAATTATAATTTTGTAAAAATAAAGAATATTATGTAAAAAACTATTATTCATTGAATGAAAAAATATTCCGAACCCATGATAATGAGTTCTGATCTTTGTCATTTTTTGTTACTAAGCATATTTGAGTTTTCTTTGATATTTTCAACATTTGTGTGTCTACTCATGCACTTAGCATACAATCAGGTGTGCACATGTAATATCTCACATGTGGATGGTAGGTGAGGATATCTTACTGAGGTTATTTCCCTTTTTTCTACCATGTTTTCCAGGAATTCAATTAAGACTTGCTGGCAAGAACCCTTTTCTGATGAGCCATCTCCAGTTCCTAATTTTTCGAATGTAGAGAGTTACAGAAATAGATTTCTTTCTTGGAATAACTTTCATTCTATTTCCCAACAATTTTCTGTTATATTACATTCTCCTTCATTTTAATTATGTTCGGTTTCATTCCTACCACTATTTGGGTAGGATTTTTGAACCCACT